>NC_090323.1:193139289-193440956 GCF_040869045.1 Eurosta solidaginis
GGACGTAAGTGAGGTTAAGACACCGACTCCGTCGAACGGAGGAGGCACACCGAAGGTCGCCGTTACAACAGTAGAACAAACTCAATTCGCGTTTCCTCCCAGGAATACAGTACCCACACAACAGTAGTTACCATCAGGAATAGCGGTACCACCCAGCGGTACATCTCAGGCACCTCCCAGGAGTACAGTACCCACACAACAGCACGTACCATCAGAAATTTCGGCATCATCAACCGGCACATCTCAACCCACGCAACCGTACTTACCAGCGGGAATGACGGCACCAGCCATGAACCATACATGCCAGGTAACTCAAGCACCGACCGTGGTGTTCACGCCCATCATCGACCAGGTAAGAAAGTGGTCCGTAAAGTATGAAGGTGGACGGGACCCGTTAGCGTTCATCGAACGGTTAGAGGAGTTAGCCGAAGTATACGCGCTAAACGTGGACCTCCTGCCAAAAACCATGCCCGAGCTACTAGGGGGCGCCGCGCTACAATGGTACCGCAATAACAATATGCACTGAGGAGTGTGGACAAGCTTCAAAAAGGCTTTTTTACGTTTCTTCCTACCAGTCAGGTACTTCGAGCGGCTCGACGACAACATACGCCAACGAAGGCAGCACAACAAGGAGGTATAAGAACTACATACTAGGAATCCAAAGCTTGATGAGACACGCAGGGTACACCAGCGAACAGCAGCTGGAACGAATCTTCCATAACAGCCACCCCGATTACCAACTTTACATCCGTCGGAGGGACTTCACTAATCTCGCAGAGCTCCTGAAACTTGCCGAAGAATACGAGAACATACGCGAGGACTATCGAAGATCATCAGGCGGACATCACCGCGAAGTTACGCGACACATCGCCAGTGACACAACCCGGGTGTCACCATCAAAACCTGCTACACAACCACCACCACCACAGAACCTAACGAACCGCACGCCTCCAGGCAATCAGAGATACGACCCCAACGGCGTATGCAGGAGATGCGGCGAACGAGGACATGATACCAATAGGTGCCGAAACCCACAGAAAATTTTTAGCTGGGAATGTGGCCGCAACGATATACGAACCATCGAATGCTGCCGCTGACGTCAGGGAAACGACAGGGGGCTCCACGAAGAAGAAGGCGCCGTGAGCCCAAGGGACCTAGCGCCGAAACGGCAGTAACGATACCCAAGGAACCCAGCGCTGAAACGGCAGTAACAATGTACCAAGAGCATGGTCGCCTCTACGCCGTAGCCAAGCTCGGCGCGGAATCAGCCGAGGCGGCCATCGACACAGGGGCATCAAGAAGTTTCGTCTCGAGCAGCTTAGCAGAACGTGTGGTGAACTCGGGAAGCGGAGAAATGGTGAGAGTGGCCATCGAAATAACGATGGCAAACGGGACTAGCACTACCATCTTCGACGCCATAAGGACTGAGGTACGCCTCGGAGAAGCGTCACTCCACACAGTTTTACACGTCATGCCCGGAGCGATCGACGACATCATACTGGGCCTAGATACTCTAGGAAGCATGGGAGCCACCATATCATGTGGAGAAGGCCACCTAGTGCTAACCAGACCCCTTGCCCAGCACACACTGCATCCTGGAGCCGCCCCAGAAACTATTCAAAGTACACCATTAGCCAGAACGGATATCGCCAGGTACGACAGCCCTGGGACTATTTAAAATTCAACATCATCAAGAACGGATATCGCCAGGTACGACAGCCCTGGGACTATTCAAAGTACACCATTAGCCAGAACGGATATCGCCAGGTACGACAGCACTGGGACTATTCAAAATTTAACATCATCAAGAACGGATATCGCCAGGTACGACTCCCCGGGGACTAATCAGAGTATTACACGAGCGAGAAAGGGTAACGCCAGGTACGACACCCCTGGAGCCCCATCTGGAACCATTCAGAGTGTAACAGCACCGAGCAGTAGTAACTTCAAGCACGACGACATTATGCAAAACAACGACGACGACATACAAGAAGAAGCGGAACGAGTGCGCGGTTTTCTGGCAAAGGAACTCCGAAAATTTGATAGCATGAGTGGAGTGACGACAATAGCCGAGCACAAGATTTTCCTGACGGACGAACGCCCCATCAAGCAACGTTACTTCCCGCGCAAGCCAGCCATGCAGACAATCATCAACAGCGAATTTGACGAATTGCTCCAGAAAGCATGCATCGAGCCATCCTGTAGCCCACACAGCGCACCGATCGTAATGGCCAAGAAGAAAAACGGGAAGTGGAGGCTATGCGTGAACTATCCGCAGCTCAACGCCCGATCCGTACCCGACGCATACCCCTTACACAGAATACAACACATCCTGGACAATCTACGACGCGCGAAGTACATCAGCAGCTTAGACTTGAAGAACGGCTACTGGCAAATACCACTGGAGCCCAAGAGCCGGCCCTACACAGCTTTCACAGTACCGGGATGCAGATTATTCCAGTGGTGCGTTATGCCTTTCGGCCTACACTCTGCACCCGCAACGTTTCAAAGAGCACTAGATCAGGCTATTGGGCCTGAAATGGAACCCCACGCCTTCGCATACCTCGATGACATAATCGTCATAGGATCCACTGTGGAGCAGCACAATCGCAATCTGAGAGAAGTAATGCTACGACTACAGCGCGCCAACCTCAGAATAAATCCGGAGAAATGCGAATTCCTCAAGAAGAAAATCCAATACCTAGGACATCTAGTAAGCGACAAGGGAATTCACACCGACCCCGAGAAAGTTACGGCCATCAAAGACTTGAAGCCACCAACGAACGTGAAAGAGGTACACCAATATCTCGGTATAGCATCCTGGTACCGACGTTTCGTACCCGACTTTGCCACGATCAGCCAACCACTCATAACCCTGCTGAAAAAGCGCAAACACTGGAAGTGGGGGACCGAACAACAGGAGGCCTTCGAGGTCTTAAAACAAAAACTCACGGAAGCACCGATACTTGCCTGCCCGGACTTCACCAAGACCTTCACCTTATAAAACGGACGCCAGCAATTTCGGGCTGGGTGCCGTATTGACACCTGGAAGGCGGAGAACGCGTGATCGCCTACGCCAGCAGGAAACTCAACAAGGCGGAAACCAACTACTCGCCCACCGAGAAGGAGTGCCTTGCGATAGTCTTGGGAATACGCAAGATGAGGCCATACTTGGAAGGATACCGATTCAAGGTAATCACGGACCATATGTCTCTAAAGTGGTTAAACTCCATCGAAAGCCCTTCAGGCCGTATAGCACGATGGGCCTTGGAGCTTCAACAACACACTTTCGACATCGAGTACAAGAAAGGGAAGCTGAATCTGGTAGCGGACACACTATCACGGCAGCCACTGGAGACCCTACGCCTAGCAACGACAACAGAGCCATAATGAAAGTGGTGGCACAAGCGCGTCGGCGAAGTACGCACTAACCCCGAGAAATTTTCTCATTACATGATACAAGATGGGCAACTGTACCGCCATATTCCCTGCCGGTCACACGATGAGGAAACGATCCCTTGGAAATTTTGTGTACCAACACCACTGCGACAACGAGTGTTAGAAGAAAACCACAACATCCCAAGCGCTGGATACATGGGCATCCGCCGGATGGTAGCACGGATTTCCAACCGGTATTACTGGCCCGGCATGTTTCGGGACATCAGTCGATATGTACGGCAGTGCGAGTCTTGCCAGAAATACAAGGAGGCACAGCAAAAACCAGCAGGAAAGATGCTCACACAGGTGGCCCAAGAACCATTCGCCACGGTATGCGTCGATTTCGTCGGACCACTCCCACGATCCACATACGGGAACACGATGTTATTAGTATTTTGCGACCGCTTCAGCAAATGGGTGGAATTGGCCCCCATGAGGCGTGCGACAGCAGAGGGCCTTCGCCGCACGTTCAGAGAACGCATCCTAGCAAGATTTGGTGCTCCCGAAATACTGATATCGGACAACGGCGTTCAGTTCACCAGCACAATGTGGCAGCGTTACCTCAAAGAAATGGGGATACGACAACAATTCACGGCGCCCTACACACCGCAAGAAAACCCGACGGAACGGGCGAACAGAACGGTAAAGAGGATCATAGCGCAACTCACCAAATCACAACACAACAAATGGGACGACTTTCTCCCAGAGATCGAGGTGGCAATCAACACCAGTGTAACCGCGTCCACAGGGTACAGTCTAGCCTTCCTCGTACAAGGACGGGAACCGTGATTACCAGGGGCATTGTTTGACGAGGTCAACCTGGGGACGGGCACAGCCACCACCACGGCAGAAGAAAAATCCGACAAAATGCAAGAGGCATTCAGAATAGTAAGGCAGAACATGGAACGAGCAGCGGCAGACCAAGCACGGCATTACAATCTACGGCGGAGAAAATGGACCCCCGTAGTCGGCGAACTTGTGCTCGCAAAGGAACACCATCTCTCCAAGGCCGGGGAAAATTTCGCGACAAAGTTGGCCCCTAAATATGACGGACCCTACCAAATCCTAGGATATGTATCCCCAGTGATACTCTAAATACGAAAACCCAACGGAGGAAAGGATAAAAAAGTCAACATCGCGGAACTAAAAGCATATCATACAGCAGAGATCATCGCGTGAAACCAAACAAATTCAGGGAGAACAATTTTTTTATATTATTAACTAGTATCAAGGACAATCAAGCGCCGGTCATTCCAACGCAAACCACCGAGGTGATAACATCGTTTTCTTTTGCTACGAATTTTTTTTTCACAAACCAATAATCTACAATGCAGAACTAAAACGCTAGACTAACCAACAGCGCCAAGCGTATGCGCCAGCGCTACGAGGAGGAGGAAGCAAAACGCCCGAGGGCCGTATTTCTGGAAGGAGTTACAGGCGCCGACGTCAGCCACACGCGTGCAACTATACGCGCAAACAGGTACGCTGACGTCGAACACATCATTACACCATTAAACACTACTGGGGCCGACGTCAGCCACACGCGTGCAACTATACGCGCAAACAGGTACGCTGACGTCGTACACGGCATTACACCATTAAATACTACAGGCGACGACGTCAACAACACGCGTGGAACTACACGCGCAAACAGGTACGCTGACGTCGCACGCACCATTAAACTACCACACATCACGGGCACCAATGACAACACCACGAACACCGAACCAGTCACGGCCAAGGCCCACAATAAGACCGGAGCATCGCCGATAACATTCACACTCGGTAGGATAGAAGTGAAGGCAGGGCAGTTGCCGGCAGCCATCGAGTTCCCCTCCAATGAGAACACAGCTCCACCGGAAAAGCCAAAGCCGAAAATTTTCGAGCTCTCCACGAATGAGGACACAGCCCCACCGCCGAGAGACACGCCTAAAATAATATTCCCGGCAGGACCAGGCGGCATACACCTCTATACGACTGACCTCGACACTCTCAGATAATCGAAAT
The DNA here is from genome assembly GCF_040869045.1 of Eurosta solidaginis. Taxonomy (NCBI): domain Eukaryota; kingdom Metazoa; phylum Arthropoda; class Insecta; order Diptera; family Tephritidae; genus Eurosta; species Eurosta solidaginis. Next base: position 193,144,735 of record NC_090323.1, read on the forward strand.
GGTTGACGGACACCGTCATTGACGCTTGGGCAAAGGGACTGGAAGAGCAACATGAGCAAAATAAATACGACTCTCAGCCCGTTCGTGATCTGGCAGCTGACCCAGAAGAGTAACACGGAGGAAGACTACCAACGCATACGCCGATGGGTCCGGAACGTCGACCTTTTTGGCAAGAGTGTGGTCCTAGCACCCCACAACACAGCTAACCACTGGTACCTGCTCGGTCTGGCAAACGCAGCAGTCACCCACCACGTCACCGACACGGAATGCTGGCAGGAACGATATATATGGGTAGCAGACTCAATGCACACACGACGGTTTTAAAGCGCAGGAACTAATACTCGAGGTGCCCCAACAACTCAACAACAACGACTGTGGCGTCTACGTAGCCGAGAATATGGAGAGGGTTTTACGATACACAGGGAGCGGAGAAGGAATGCCCGGACTGTGTAAACAGCCGTTCACGGAGGAAATGGCGAGCAAGAAGCGCACAGAAATGCTGGCACGGTTCCTACGAGACGGCCGAAAGGCCAAGGAAACCATACAAAACACTACCACCACATACCACTCTCACGCAGCTCCACAACTAAGCACCGAGGACAACACCCACCCCATAATACCGGACACAAAAACGAAGCCACACACGACAACAGAAGACCTCCAAGTAATAACCATCGAGGCTAAAGACGCAGATGGACCAATGCTGGACCGATTCCCGGAGATAGCAGGGGAGGTACGGGACAAATTCCGACGCATCGCCGAAGGCAGAACCTACTCCCGAACACGATTCGTGACAGAGAAATACCGGGTCACCATAATGAAAAGCAAGGCGCGCATACGACTACTGAATACCGGGGGCTCACTCTCCGAAGTGGGGGGGGGGGGGGGGGGGGGGGGGGAGTGTGAGGACCAAATATAACACCATTAATTTGGCCCACACAAAACGACCCCACATCATATTCGATACAGCACTAACACAACACAACAGCCAGTCACAAAAGGCTATAGCAACAGACCAACCAACAAGTTCAATACAGCATACATCATATTCGATACAGCACTAACACAACAGCCAGTCGCAAAAGGCTATAGCAACAGACCAACCAACAAGTTCAATACAGCATACATCATATTCAATACAACACCAACACAACAGCCAGTCACAAAAGGCTATAGCAACAGACCAACCAACAAGTTCAATACAGCATTGACACAACAGCCAGTCGCAAAAGGCTATAGCAGCAGACCAACCAACAAGTCTCAGCAACACAACGGGCAAGCACAACACTTTAATGCCAACACAACAAACTAACAAATCTCAGCAACGCAACGAGCGTTCGCAACATCGAACAGCAACCATGGCAACGCAACCATTTGAGCCAGCAATCCCAAACAAAGCAATAAAAGGAGCAACACAGCAGGACGTTAGTTAGTTAGCACGGAGCTGTGCCCGTGACCAGAGCTACTTGTGGAGCGTCCCTTGAAGTTGTCGGTTCTACCATGCGGACAGGTCACTTCACAGGAGTGAGTCGTGGCCCCAAGTGGTGAATGTGTCGGTTATACCACCAAACACCGCTTGAGACCTCGTGAGCAACGGCACCACCACAGTGACGCGCCCCGCGAGCAGGTGACATTCGCCAGCCAAACTACCACGCTGGTCACAATCGCAAACATACTACGTTGGCCATAGCATTACGCCAATCCACTACCCCGGCCACAATCGCACACACACTACGTCAGCCACAGCGTTACGCCAGCCACTACGCTGACCGCAACCGCACCACGCTAACGTATTACGTGGACCACATCACTACGCAAACATACGACGTTGGCCACAGCATTGTGCCAACCCACTACGCTGCGCCAACATACGACGCGGGCCACAACAGCGCTACGCAAGCACATTACGTTGGTCACAGCCCCACGCTGGCCACAACAGCGCTACGCACACATACTACCGTGACCACAGAAGAGTCACGCAAATACACGACGTCAACAACACTAGGGTTGCGTACATACACGCCAACGCAAGGCGTCACCGAAACACGTTTTACACGCACTCAGGCAACGACCAGCCAGGCGTCCTAACGGGACACGAGTACCGTTGGCCCACCACGCAGTATAGAGCAAGCATACAGTGAAACTAAAACAAGAAATATTTCTTCTTTTGATTACGTAGAATTTTTCATTTTAATTATAGTGTACATACATATATAGAATTAGAGAAATAAAGTGAATTTATATGAAAGCGATTTGCACGGTGTCCCAAATCTACAAATCTATTGTAAGCGAACCTTGGACACGGCGAGTATACCCCTAGCACTTATCACACAGTGATAAGGGTTCCTTTAATAAATTGTCTGCTGGGGTGTTTCCGTCACTGATAATTCGTAGTGCTTTCGACGTTTAATATCTTCTCCCTCCCTTCAAAAAACGCGAGTACTCCATAAATAGACTAAGGAATACTCCTTTAGGAGTATAGGTGTGTTCCAAAACTAATCTGTATTCATACAAAAAATGTGCTCCAATTAACATTGCGATGTCCTAGGAGAGGAGTTTTGTTTGTGAGTATTCCATAGAGTACATACGTGAGAGTACTTTCCAAAGTACTTTCACTGTAGTACTCCATGGAGCACCTACAGAGGGCCATATGCCAAAGTACTAAAGAGGAACTGTGTCGGAAAGAATTATCGGAGTGAATGTAATTTAAAATGAAAGTAAATGAAGAGGGACAATACAACTTTTATATTTTATACGACGAATATTCTTATGTTATTTAGCATTTGCGTGAATAAAGGAACTAATATAAAGCGATATTAAGAAGGCTGATTCCACGATATTTGGTGCAGTTTGCAGTATCCCCCTTATTGTGGACTGGACAATGAACACTTAGATTCCAATCATCGGACATGCACTCGTCTGCGCATATTTTGCTAAGAAGCTGATGCATGCGCCTACGGAACTTCTCGTGGTCATGAGAATCGAAGAGATGGATCTAGCTGATAAAAATGGTATGGGGAGGAGTAAACATGTCTTTCATTAGCAGGAAGTAAATAGATTCTTGCCATATTTCATATACCGCTAAATCGCATTCATGAATATTGAGGTGCAACGTGTGCTCTGCCATTGAATAGTATCCTATTTAAGTCAAATTATATAGACTAAAGGTACGTCCACACCGGTAACGAAATAGCAAAGTTGTATAACAATTGTTTTAAAACAATTGCAACTTGTTATACAACCAAGTTATCTAATTCCTTTGATCCTTACCGACAACCTCTGGGTAACATGTAACCTGCTATAAAAACAGAAAAAAGTTACACAACATCGTGTTATACAACATTTTACAGTTGAATTTCTAACAAGTTACATAACACTGGTTATAGAACTGTTTGTAACACGTTTGGTTACTGGTATGGACGCACCTTAATATTGTTTTAAAAACTTAAGAGGTTCTGACTTAATGTATCATGCCTACGTTTCCTGTTTTGGAATGAGGTTCACCTGCAGAGGCACAGCCCCGTAGTCCATGGTGATAACTCGGCATTCATGCGACCGCCTTTTCGATTTCGTCTACACGAAAACAGTCTGAATGTAGATACCTGCACATTAGAAACTTCCGAGACACAAACACAGACATATATGCATATATATATATATATATATATATATACATCCATTATAACAGTACCTGATCACGAACCTATGAACTATAGAAGAAAAACGATAAGAACAGATTTGAACAAAAATGGGACAACGTCGAAACCGGTTTGCTTCAACATTAAATTTGACAAAGGATGAGCAAATCGTTCTAATATACATCAATTGTGGAGGTCATTGCCAAACCAAACATTCTATTAAAATGTTTCGTTTATGTGTGACTCTCTAAAATTATCCGTCCCGTCGGAAAAACAATACAACAAAATGAATGAGTTTAATACCAATTTTGCGATAACCGGCGCCAATTGGGAGTACCAAGGGGGATCAGGTCTTCTTCCACCTGGCTCTACCGACTCAGTGGATATATCACCCTACCTCTGCTCCCAAACTGCGCAGTCGAATGAAATAGTTTCTTGACCGGAGCGTCTTCGTCCATTTGCATAACATGACCTAGCCAGCGAAGCCTTTGGGTTTTTATTCGCTGCAATATCGTAATGTCTGCATAAAGCTCAGACAGCTCATCATTATACCTCCTTCGATACTCGCCTTCGGCATCACGGGCACAATACAGGTATGATGAGCGACTTGTAGAGTGTGTTTTTTGTTCTTCGAGCGAGGGCTTTTAGTTTTCAATTGTCTACTTAGTTCGAAGTAGCACTTCCTGGCAAGAGTCATTCTCTGTCTGATTTCTAAGCAGACATTGTTTTTGCTGTTAATACTGGTTCTCAAATAGACAAAATCCTTCACACTCTCGAATTTGTATCCGTCAACAGTGACATGGCTGCCAAGACACGAATGTGCCGATTCTTTCTTGAATGACAGCAAGTACTTCGTTGTGTCCTCATTTACCGCTAGACCCACTTTTTTGATTCTTTATCTAATCCAGAGAAGGTAGAACTCACAGCGCGTTTGTTCAGGCCAAAAGCATCACTATAATGAGCATACGCCAGTAATTGTACGCTCTCATAATAGATTGTACCATCACGGTTTGGTCCTGTTGCTAGAATTATGTTGTTGTAGCATCGAATCGAATCTGGAATCCTTTAAGAATAGGACGATAAAAACAAAAACTATTGCTAGAATTATATTCAAGCTTCGTTTGGTTACGAATGGCTCAGAGAGATCCTTACCAATCCTTATAGAGCTGATTGTGTTGCTAAACGTTATTTGGCAGAGCCTTATTAACTTTATCGGGGAACTTAAAGACATAGCAGCTTCTTTACAAAGACTGCTTTGAAGTCGACGAAAATATGGTAAGTGTCGATTCGTAAGTTTTATCCATGATCTTGCGCATCGTGAAGATCTGGTCGATAGTAGATTCACCTGTAGTGGAATTCACTAACTTATAACGATGCGATTTGTCGATACTTTAATTAACGATTTTGTCGCTTGCCTTATCGATTGTAGTATTCACTAACTTAGTTGTAACGACTCGAAATAAATGGCGTTTAAATTTCGTTTTAATAGTAAAAAGGTGGCAGCGCAGCTTAACGAAACCTAAAAAATGCGAAAAGCACAAAAGGAGTTCCAAAAATAAATAAATTCCGTATACTAACTGCAAGGGAATTCATCCCATCAGCTGATTGCTTCTTCCTGATAATTTTCCATACAAAGCCTTGTACAACAAAATGTCAGTTAATCAAAATCTATGAACATTTTCTTTTGACTTGACATTCATCTGCACGGCGAATTAATTGAATTCGCTTTGCCACCACCTGGTATAGATTCGCTTGACTAACTGCTTTTAAATGTCATTATTGTGCAAGTTTTTATCTATTTTAACAAAAGGCAAGGCGAATCCATACCAGGTGGGCAAAGCGAATTCAACCAATTCGCCGTGCAGAACTCAATTTTAATTGATTTCGATTAATTGACATATTAAAGTACAAGGCGCTGCAAAGCGAATCCATACCAGGTGGTGGCAAAGCGAATTCAACAAATTCGCCGTGCAGAAGAATGTCAAGTCAGAAGAAAACTGTCTTTAATTTCGATTAACTGACATATTAAAGTACAAGGCGCTGTATGGAAAATAATCAAGAAGCAATCAGCTGTTGGGATAACAACACCTTGTACTGAATTCGCCTTGATAAAAGGTAAGTAAATGCCAAGGCGAATCCAAACTAAACTCGCCTTGGTAAATGCGGTATTAATTTCTTTTTTTTCTGTTTATATCGCAGTTATTCTTGTACCCCTTAATTGACCATCAAGTTGAGAAATAACATCATGAGCCAACTCTGGGGTTAGTCGGTACAGCCAGGGCCGACTCAAGAGAATTTGGGGCCCTAGGCGAGTTATTATTTGCGGCCCCTTTTTCGCTTAATTATAGAAAGAAATTGGAGATCAGAAAATTTGAGATCAGAAATAGTAAATTCAAACTTAGTGTCAATAAAACAAAAAAATATTTCTTTTGCATATTAAATATATATTTTATTCAACAAAAGAACCAAAATATAACACACAAAAGTATTTTTAATTATCTTAGAGTTTACTAAAACATCATTTTCCGCGCCTTCAACTCAGAGAAAGTTGATATAATTTTACTTAAATCTAATTTGTTGCGCAATTTCCTGCTCTATTGATAGCAATGCTAAACCGACAAGCCTTTCTTGAGTCATGGCCGAACGCAAGTACGATTTGATTAATTTCAGTTTCGAAAAGCTACGCTCCTCACTCGCAACCGACATTGGTATCGTCAACAAAATACTAAATTGGGCATGAGACCAGACAAGTTGTGTTGTAATATATAACTAAGGTGAAAATTAATTTTTTTTAATGAAACTAAATATAGGGCCCCTACAAAATTTCTTTTTTTTTGCAAAAAGGATGTTTAGTACAAGTGTTTATCGAATTTGGTGCCCTCTAGAACTTGGTGTCCTAGGCGGTCGCGTAGTTTGCGTATGTGGTAGAGCCGGCCCTGGGTACAGCTTTCGAAACTCCGTTGCATTCAAGTGGTTGCATTATCTAATTCTCTAAGAAGGTGTCTGTCCATTGGCTATAGGACTTAGTAATTCTTCATCTTGTGATAAAACGTACGCCAAGTACTCAAATGCCATTTGATTTATAAAGCAGCTTTTCGTGCTTGAAAGTATTTAATTAAGTTCTTAACTTCCTTTTTAACTAAAATTACCAGAAATATTAATTTCGTGTTTTTAACGCAGTCAATTTACTTGCCGTTTATTTAACAACACAGCTGATCGTCGATAAACAAATATCGATAGAAAATAGTTACTGAATAGCGAAATCGTTATAGTTATCGATTCGCGAATAAAGCGATGGCAAATGTGGTTAAACAAGTTAGTGAATTCCACTACTGGTCTGAAGCCGCACTTATTAGGTCGTGTTTAAAAATAGATAAAATGGAAATCAGTCTTTTGAGTTCAATGGATGCTTTAATGAAAAATACTTGACTAATTACTTCATTAACTCTCTGTGTGAAATGTACATATAAGTAGAGACATAATAAGAAAGTAATATTAATATGGTAGATATTATTACGCCTCACATAATTAGATGTTAATTCATATTACCAGAAAACGCAACGTTAAGATGAGAACTTGATATTAAATTTAATAGAAAATGTATTTAAATCAATCACTATAGAGATTATAAATGTAAATATAATAAATAATTAGTGAATTTTTATGTTTATGTATTAACTAAAACTAAAATTATTGAATTAGACAAAGTATTATGTATGTATATAGTGAGCTTGTGTATGTATTATATTTGTTCGAGTATCATTTTGTAAATATATAAGTATTAATATTTAAGTATTTATCTCCTCCGAATTCCAGCTTTCTCTAAGCTACAACTCCATTGCCAAAAATCTCTGAAACTGTATCAGGTGCGCAGAAATATATGCAACATTTAGTACCATGTGGTCATAAGGAATAACTGCCTAATGTCTAGTTTTTCAGTGCGAATTTAAACTCTAGTTAAAGTTTAATAGAGTTTCGTTTTTCAGTCACAATGTCTGCAACAATAGAAGAAAGCATTTCCTAGACTGATAATGTAGCTTATAAATATAAACTTGAATGGATGCGAATAGTTGGAACTGTTCGAATAATTCGAAACTTCGGAACGCATGTAGAATCGAATGATTCGGGTAAAAAGTGTAATCGGAGAAAATTGAACTTATATTTGGGGAAGTAAAATTTTTTCAAGTAAACATTAAAACTTAAACTTTGTTTTATCTTGCACTGTAGATTTTTAATAAGTATTTTTTTAGTCAATGAGTAAATGGTGATCGCAGAAATTTATTGGCATTAAAATTCCTAAAAGGTAGTGTTTTTTGCTGTCTTTTTGCTATGAACGGCAGTGTAGGAGTTAAGCCGGAGTCATTGGTGCCGTATGTGGTATCGCTGTATCCGTATCCCTAACGTAATCAGCTGTTTATCGTTACGACGGTAAACCAAAACCCAATTGGTTGGCTACGATACGGTTACGACCTTAGCGGCACCAATAATCGATTGCATTGATTCTCATAAGGTTGGTCGAATCAGCTGTTATCAGGTTACCGATACGGTTACCGATAAAGCACCAATGTCTCCAGCTTTAGGTCGTTATTCCTAGCAGGCATGCTTAACGAACGAAACGATATCATTTCGTTACGGTAATCAACGCTAATAAACGAAACGAAGTAACTTCGTTTCGTTTATTAACGTTAAGATCGTCAAATTAACGTTAATTTGTCGTTCTTAACGTTAATAAACGAAACGAAATGACTTCGTTTCGTTTATTAACGTTGATTATCGTAACGAAATGATATCGTTTCGTTCGTTAAGCATGCCTGATTCCTAGTGACCATATGCTACTAAATATTGAATTCTTCACTGCGCACTTGATACTATTTTAGAGATTTTAGGCGATGGAGTTTTAGCATTAGCGAAGGTTGGAATTCGGGGGCTTTTACACACCTTTTTCGTTCAAATAACAGCAGTTATATCATTATAAATACATGTATATGTAAAAATGTATGTATATACATATGCATGATGGTACGTCGTCTGCTGTTTGTTTTTGGTTAATTAAATTAAATTATTTTAAGCTGCGTGCGAACATAACGGTATTGATTGTGCAAAGGTGTCACAAATGTTTTCAAATCAGTGAATTTATTTCTCATCATTTGTTCATCTTCATAAAAACAACACAACATCCATTTACGCCCAACATCCAACCTCGTTCACACATCAAAGCCACATTCATGCCAATTCATCATTACATCCTTTAATCTTCATTCGTCTGTAAAGACACATACAAAAAAAAAAAACCAAATATTACGAACAGTTTTAGTATATTTTTTTGTAGAGAATTGAGAAGTTTTAAATTGTGGATATATGAAAACAGTGCAAGTAAGTTGTTAGATACTTAGTTTTCCTTGTTTGTTGTAGCATGCTAGTTTGACGTAATTAGGCAGCCAGTGTTGTTAACCCATTCAAATATTTTGTCAGTGTTGGGCCAGGTTTTTCAGAACAAGCTCAACTCAGTTTGTCAGTTAAACTACGCTTAAACTTATTCTGCAGTTTTTCAGTCTACTTTAACTGAAGTTCAAGGTGAGCTTAAGCGGCCGATCTGGCAGGGTTAAACTCTAGTTAACCTAACGGTGATTTGCGTTCGTTCGAAATGGGCCTGGTGTTTCAGAACAAGTTCAACTCAGTTTTTCAGTTAAACTACGCTTAAATTTATTCTACAGTTTTTCAGTCTACTTTAATTGAAGTTTAAGGTGAGCTTAAGCGACCGATCTGGCAGGGTTAAACTCTAGTTAACCTAACGGTGATTTGTGTTCGTTCGAAATGGCGTCCATGGTCCAAATGGTTTGAGTACCATTAGAGTTCATTTTGATAACTAGCATACCTCTAAAGTCTCAAGAGTTGTTACGAAACAGTGGCTCAACTTGAGAATCATAATTTACTCAGCAAAAGAAGGAATTTTTTATAAAGCGAAAAATGCTATTACTTCTTTGACTGGACTCAAGTTTAAGATTCCAATACTACAGTATTTTCACGAAAATATAATATATATATGATTTATTTTTGATAAATTACGCTTCATTACTGCTATCAACTAGGTGTTTATTTCTCACAATAAATAGCTATATGCTTTGGTGGTACATTTCTCAAAATCTCCCAAAGGATGTATAATAATTTGAAAATGATAATGATGGTGGATATCACCTCCGGAACTAGATATATATATTCACTGGATAAATATCTTTTAAATGTTTGTTGGGTGAGCAAAATCCAAAAATCTGTTGTCTTATCTACAAATTCTCTAGATAATGAAAAACCAATGTTGCCGTACAAAAAAGCCTACCCCAATGGCAGGCTTAAAGTGTGACTGAAAAACTGCTCAGTAGTTTAACTAGAGTTTAAATTTGACTAGAATTTAAGCAAGCTTGGTTTAAGCTTAGCTTAACCAACTACTGAAAAACCGGGCCTTAGTGTTTTTTTTGTTCTTAGTTTATGTCCCAAGGTCTTCGATGTTCTATCTTACTTTCTATCTTATTTGAAACAAAAACTTGAATGTAGAGTGATTTCCATTAAGTGTATTGGTATCGGATTTCGAAGATACTCCTTTTGAAGAAGAGACACTCAAAGAAAAAAACTATTCCAATATCATTGAAAAGATCGTTTTTTGCTGAACTCTTTATTTGCACATAAATATCATGGTGCCAGATGAGGCCTTTGTTCAACAAATCTTGAACAGTTACAACTTTGGTGTCCTAAAAAATATAGCTCCGTGTACAAAGCTTAACATTTCATACTCACACTTCAACTCTCCACCCTCAATAGCTTTTTCACCTCTAAAGTGAAACTGCACAGTAAATCTTTAGCAACATGTTGCATCAATAATTAATCATTTCCGGAAAGCTTTGATATAATGTGAAAAATTGGTGGAAGAAGAAACGTTCGAATTTCCAAGTGTCAGTACGAATTGTTACTTATTTTATAAGGACCAATATCTTCTTAGGCTCCAAAAATAAAAACCTTCTGGAAGGGAGGTAAAAATAAACTAGATGTGCTGGATTATAAGTTTGTTCAGAAATGGTTGCCTATGCGATGCCATCTTTCAGAAAGTGCTGAAGAATGAGAGGCGGCGTCCCTGGAGGCCTTTACGTTAATACAAAGAGAACAACAACAGACCTCACTGGAGAAGAAAAAATACACACTTATGGTGACTGAGGAGAGGGTTTGGTTTTGCTTTTCTCGGGGCTGGAGCACTGGACTTTTGGTGTGGTAGGCAGTAAAAAAATGTAAATTCTGATAATTCGAAACACCTGAGCAAAGAAAAAGATAACAGCAAACATTTTTAGCAAATTTTATCAATTGCTTTTTTTATTGGTCTAAAAGCGAGGTAGCCAAGGTGAATCTATATAAGCAGATTTCTTCCGATCAGCTGATTGCTTCTTCTTACTTCGTCTTCAATCGGGAAACTGTCAAATTGGTTTATTTTGTTTACATCCAATTTTTTTTAAACACCAGTCAAGGCGAATTCAGTAGAGGTGGTGTTATCCCAACAGCTGATTGCTTCTTCTTGATAATTTTCCATACAAAGCCTTGTACAACAATATGTCAGTTGATCGAAATCAATGAATTCAATTGGTTGAATTCGCTTTGCCACCACCTGGTATGGATTTGCCTTGACACCAGTGCAGGGGCGTTTTGTTTCTCTTCATCTGACAGCAACAACAAAATACATATGTATGCAAGGCGAATATATACCAGGTGGTGGCAAAGCGAATTCAACTAATTCGCCGTGCTGAAGAATGTCAAATCAAAAGAAAACTTTAATTGATTTCGATTAACTGACATATTAAAGTACAAGGCGCTGTATGGAAAATAATCAAGAAGAAGCAATCAGCTGTTGGGATAACAAAACTAGTACTGAATTTGCCTTGTATTCGTCCGTAAAAATATTTGTTTTCGCCCTAAATGAAGAATAGCAAATAAACACCAAAAATAAATAAAAAAAAAGTTATCCCAAAATTCCATAGTGCTTTTTGACAATATTTTATCCGATAAATGTTTTAGACTTTCTTTCATATAAAAAAATTTCATTTTACGGACTTATATGGGAAATAATGCATAAAACTCTTTGAAAATCAATTTTAAAGTGAATTTGGAAAACTTTTGTTTTTCACACAAAAGTTATCTAAGTTGTTTAAAAAAAAGTCGAAGTTGCTTAAACATTTCGCGAAGTGGTCTACAAAGTTTTTGTTATGCAATCAGCTAAAGTTTTTTTTTTTAAGTTAATGACATTTTTGGTAATTTTTATAGCCTTATACGTTTAATGTATGTTAATAATAATGAGCTTAAAGGCCGTGGTTAAATAAAACACAATGTTTAAAATTGCAGTGGTTTTTATAATTTGTCAATATTTCGGCTTCGACTGGTCAGTCGATCAAGAATAATCACAAGTTCCTGAAGATGGCTTCAAATTGAATCCGAAATATTGACAAATTAAAAAAACCAATGCAATTTTAAACATTAGGGGGACTCATGAAAGCATATAAACTTATAAAGTGTAAAATTATATCCATTTACACACGCTGTTATATGAACGCACCTAGAAATACTCTTGATAATCTTGATTGTTTATCAGCTGTATTATTGCCAAACAAAAATTTTTTGATTGTTATATAAATTAAAAAATGCCAAGATTAAGTAAAAAATCAAAACCAAAACGTCTTTACTAAGATATTCTAGTAAATGACTTGCTGATGTTGGAGATTTCTGATGAAAATGCCTGCTGTAATGTCTGCAAGGTTGCATTCCTTTGAGTTTACCGCGTTTACACAATGAAATGTGCGCGTAAATTTATACAAATTGTGTAAATGATTTTTCATACAAAATTTGACAGCTCGTTTACGCACTAGATAAATTTATACGTTTACACACTTTATAAGGCATTTATACGGTTACATGAGTCCCCCTTATTGTGTTTTATTTAACCACGGCCTTTAAGCTCATTATTATTAACATACATTAAGTTAATGACTATAAAAAAACAAAACCAAAATCTTGATACAAAGTTTTGCTGCTAATTTTTTGCTCGCCAGTGTATGTGGGGGTATGTACTATACACATTTGAAGCTGCTAAGTCGTCCACCAATACAGTCACAGCTTAGCAGTGTAATATGCAGAGCCCTATTTGTTTTTTTATTATAATTTTTAATAATTTCCGAAATTGGTTTGGTTTTTTGTAATTTTGTTTTTAAATCGTGCTTATTATTTTTATTTCAATTTTGTAGCTAAAATATACGTTTTTATTTTTGTATGCATGTATTTATTATTAAGGGTTTATAGAATTATTTTCTGATATATACAGTTGCGAGCACAGAAATAGCAATGAATAGTCGCTAAATGTTTGATTTTGGGAAATGGGCTAAGGCTTTTATTCGGGTTCTCTTAAAAACATAGGTTAGTAAGACAAAAACAATAATTTGTATGAATTAAGCGGGTATTGCCCTCATTGCTTTTGAATGTATTTTTTTAATTTATACATATATAATTTTTAATTTATTTAATAATTTGAGAAAAATTTAAACAACGTGACATCAGGACGGACAAGGTGACATCTTTTTCGATCATACCTTGTATATCTCTTCAAAGCCTTTTCTCCCGGGAGTGGGATTGGAACCCGCACTTCTACGATGGGTGAAGTATTACATATGCATTGTTTATCACAACTCAAGTATTACGTGGCTTTCAGGAGATATACAGGCCATAATGCAAACAGCTGTCACCTTGTCTGTTCAAATTATTAAATAAAAACAACTATTAATTGCCCAACTACTATTTTCGTCTACGCAACTGTACATAGTTAAAAAAATACCAATATGTGTATGTATTTGCTTGTTTATATGATTTTTAACTCTTTACATACTTTTGCTAAAAATGCTTACATTTTTTTGAAGACGTTATACGTTTTACATATAAAAATAAATTTTATTTTCTATATAAATTACTATATGTGTATTTGTATGTATGCATGTTATTGGGTATATGTATGTATTCACACCTGCGAGGAAAAAAAAGAACAGCAAGAAATAATTGAAAATAGTATTAGCCTTTCTTCTTTTTACTTTCATTTACTTTCTTTTTTTTAACATTTTTTTTTTTACATTTTCTCCCAAACAAAGTGTAAAAATGCAAAATGTTTCCTGAAATTCAAAGTGATAAAATTTCAAAAAAACTTTCCTTTTTACTCGTAGGTGTGTGCAGGGCAAAAGATTAAATATCATATATATTATTTCTAATTGCTGTTTTTATGTACGGCTTCCTTTTCCTGGAATCCAAATCTATAAAGAAAGTTTTGGCCGTAAAGATGGAGATTCGGGCTATTAGCGAGCTTTGGCCAATTTTGGCCGTAGAGCTTTTGTTTAGCTATATTTTATTAAAATAATTTGTTAAAAATAAACGATTGTGAGCACACAAAGAAATATATTTATACTATGGCACTATTGTGAATATTTGCACTGCATTACTGGCAGTTGCTATCATACGATAGGTACGTTTTAATTGATTGCTAGAACAGCTGACGTTTGGTGATATTTGATAAGATACTTTTATATTGGTTGCGCAAGATGCGCACGGGTCCGGCTCGTGTACTACAATTATTATTGTAAGAATATTTAGTAGACCGTATCAACACAAGTAAGGAAGGCTAAGTTCGGGTGTAACCGAACATTACATACTAGGGCGGGTCGATTTGTGGGGAGGCAAAAAAATCGCCCATTGCTCTGTGAAAATCATATTCTAGGGATCAAAATAAGAAAATTTGCCGAAGGAACCATACCTCTAAAACGAATTCTGATGCCCCCCACCCCCCAGTATATAAAAACTGGGCGTGGCTTCAACCGATTTCGCCCATTTTCACAGAATACAGTTATCGTCATAGAATCTATGTCCCTACCAAATTTCACAAGGATTGGTAATTTTTTGTTCGACTTATGGCATTAAAAGTATTCTAGACGAATTAAATGAAAAAGGGCGGAGTTACGCCCATTTTGAAATTTTCTTTTATCTTTGTATTTTGTTGCACCATATCATTACTGGAGTCGAATGTTGACATAATTTACTTTTATACTGTAAAGATATTAAATTTTTTGTTAAAATTTGACTTAAAAAAATTTTTTTTTAAAAGTGGGCGTGTTCGTCATCCGATTACGTTAATTTTTACTTAGCACACATATAGTAATAGGAGTAACGTGCCTACCAAATTTCATCATATCTTCAGCTTGCAAAACTTTTAAATTACCTTCTTTTAAATGTGGGCGGTGCCACGCCCATTGTCCAAAAATTTCATTTTAAATAGCGATCTGAAATGAGCGCCCAGGAACCTACATACCAAATTTCATCAAGATACCTCAAAATTTACCCAAGTTATCGTGTTTACAGACGGACGGACGCACATGGCTAAATGAATTTCTTTTTTCACCCAGATCATTTCGATATATAGATATCGATTAATTTATGCCGTTACGGATTACCGTTATGCGAACAAAGTTAATATACTCTGTGAGCTCTGCTCAGCTGAGTATAAAAAAAAAACTAGCAGTTCACTTTTCCAAATGAAACGATTTAGCAAAATTTGTTTTCTGGTAAATTTTTTTTACATTTTTGGCACAGAAGCACTTAATTTCAATAAATTTTCGTCTTCTCGAGAAAAAAAATATAATGGTATTATACTTAAAGTTCGACCTACAATAACGATGTCTACGTTGACCAGATTATTATTATAATTTTTTTTTTTACTTTATTAAAAATCATCCCACATTGGCGAGTGTACAGCGAAGTTGTGCTTTTTGTTAAGCACTAATGTACGTATAGGTAAATCTCTTATTTATGTGAACTTTTTTTCTCATCCTTCAAGTTTTTTTATACAAATTTTATTTTAAAACTCCATTGCTTTCAAAATTTAAATTTTTTGTCTGTTAAACTTAAGTTGTATTTTATAAAATGTCAAGTATCTAAATACAAATGTTTCTATATGTTTAGTATATTAGCAGACTTTTTCAATTGTGTTTCAAAAATTGTATTAAAATACCATTGTATGTATTGGCAGTTCCATGCCAAAGAGGCTCACGCTTGAATCGACCTCCTTAGCTTTGCCAAAAGTTTATTCAACACTTTTTTGATGCGACATCAAACTTACATGGTTCGATACCTTTTCTAATTTGATATTGCTTAATCTAACCATTTGTATTTATACATGAATGTACAGTTTTGAACACGAAAATAGTAGTAAAACTTAATAGTAAATAGTTCATAAAATATTAAAACTTAAATAAATTTTATAACAAAAACTATGTCAACTAATTGAAAAAGATTTGCGAAATTTCCCGAAACATCCTCATTATGCAGTATATATGGCCTATAGTCCAATCAAGTTTAGTCTGATAACCTCCAAGTTTCTATAAAGCGCCAAATACACGACACGAACATTTCCGCGAACATTCCGCAATCTTGTTCGCAGCTTTGGCCATACACCATACGAACTTTTGGCCGAACATACGAAATTTTTTATTGTCCATTTTACTTTTCCGCGCACGTCTGTTCCGTTCAGAAATTACTACGATTATGAGCTATTTCGCCATACACGCACGAACAGTTCGCGCAAATGTTCGCCAAAAATTAAAATATTTTGATTTTTGGCGAACATTTGCGCGAACTGGCAAACACCACCATACACGACAGAAAAGGTAGCAGAAACATGACATAACGGGAATGTTCGTGTCGTGTATTTGGCGCTTAAGTGATCATCGATTATTTTACGGAACAACCTTTGCTAATCGATTTATCGATTATTCGAATAATTTATTTTTTATTTTTATTAGATAGCGCATTCACGAGTTCAAAATTGCTTCGTTCTGCGCATCCACGTCACAGTTGACTGCTTGGGCGAATGAAAGAGATAAAAAACAAGAGCTAAAGGAAAATGACGTATGAATTGCCCATAAAGACAGCTGATCTAATGTTTACATGCGCAATATTCTTGTGTGATTTGTGCTAGTTCTCGTTAGAGGCTTTTTTTAAATCATCAGCTGTTTTATGTTGTCGACTAGGCGAATCTATGCAAGCAATTAGCAGTTTGACCTATTGGCATTGCCTTGAAAATGATTTTTCCGATTTTTGACCGCCACATTTCGTTGTACAGTATTATCAGAATTTCATCGTATCAAAAAAAAAAACAAAAAAATACAAAAAAATTAAATCTAGTTTTGTTTACTTAAGTTAATAAAATTTTATAGATGCGTACACATCTTAAACTATAATATATAAAGTATTTTATGCGTTGTATTAATAAGTGTAAATAGACATGCGAGTTTCATAAAGTGGGTTTATAATGCATATACAAAATGCATATGTAGATAACATTTGCGTATAAAAAGTCAGATAATTGAAAAAAAAAATTAAAAAATATTTTGTAAAACGAAGTCATAAATGTTTGAATTATTGTTAAAATCAGGGGCCCGAAATTTTACAATAAAAGTTCTTCCGCAAAATAATAATTTAGCTTGACTTGACAGGCCGGCCGCACGGCCCTTGTGAACGAATTTTGTAATTGAAATTTAAGTAACTTCCCGATAAACTACAAGCTTGAAGCTTGGAATATAGTTCAGAACCCGATGACAATGCAACAAAAAAAAAAATGCAACAAGAAAAAAAATCCGATAGGTGGCGCATGGATCGAAATATTTCAAAAAACCGTATTTGAGGTCCGATTTGGCTCATATTTGGAACACATATACATACAAGAATAGAAAGCGACCTATGAAAAAAATCGCCGCTAGGAGGCGCAAGGATCGAGATATTCAAAAAAATCGTATTTGCGGTCCGATTTGGTCCATATTGGGAACACATAATACATACATGAATAGAAAGCGACCTATGATGTCCGATTTGGCTCGTATTTGGAACAAATATTACATACAGTCCGGTAGAAGTGACATCAAAATATTTTGGAGTTCGAGGAGGGACAAGCATACGTGGCGCAGAGTCGAGTAAAGTCTTTGGAAGGATTATGTATTGAGGACTTAGATTGTAACAAATTGTCAGGAAAGAGTCCTTGTAATAATGAGTCATTAAATGAACTACATAGAATGAGAAATAATAGGCAATTAAATAAAGACTAAAAACTTGAAAATAAAATAATTAAAAAAAATTGTTTAAGTTAAACGGTTTTATTGAAAACAATAATTACATGAAGTAATAATAATACTAAAAGCTAGAAAATAATTAGGTAGGTCCTAGGTACTAGTCATCACACTCCTTATCAATCTACGCCATTGATCAGACAATTAAATAAAAGCGTTGGACGCGTCAAATTTCTATTGATAATCATATATAAGAACAACTGAACCTTAATAAGGTTATGCTACGCCTCACATTTTTAGAAATTTCACGCACCCAACGCTTTTTTAATTGTGGAGGAGTGTGATGACTAGTACCTAGGACCTACCTAATTATTTTCTAGCTTTTAGTATTATTATTAATTCATGTAAGTATTGTTTTCAATAAAACCGTTTAACTTAAACAATTTTAACTATTTTATTTAAGGACAGAATAAAAGTCCGGCCCTATAACTATGGAACGGCTCGTTCAAATGAAACGATTTATTTTTTGCATGCAGAATCTTTTTGTTACAACAGAAAGCGGCGTATCAAATTTCAGGACTTTGGCCCCTATTATGAGACAAATTCGATCTTCGACTGTGGTCGAAAGAGCTGATCGAACGAGTTTTCATTCGGTATTATGACACGCATTTGATCAAGACTAGTGTCATTGTTCGATAAATTCAACCTCTCAGAAAAGCACATTCCCATCATCTGTCAAATAAAATAAAAGCAAAATTATTTATTATGAAGAAAAAAGCTTAAGTACTGGAACTAGCCAGAAGTATAAAACGCTGAAATGAATTTCAACGCGCAATTGTAGCTTTCTAAACATTGTAACTTTCTGAACATGTTGTTACATTTGTTAACAACTAAACTTCATAATGACCATAGAAGCGTTCATGGACTTGCAATCCAGTAAAGATGAATGGCTGCAACAATGCACAAGAGCCAAGCCTTTCCAACCATTTTGAAATTGGCAACAAATCTCACATTTTGCGCTAGGGATTGTCTCAACTGAGCATCGGGTACCAGAATGCACTCGAGATGTTTTCCACCTGATCCTTTCTGCAAGTTCGTTTTGTTATAAACGGATTTTGTCCAATTTATGAAATCAGTCTTCCAAGCAGTTGTTTTGTATTCACGACCTTGGACCTATGTATATGTAGGGTTCTTAAATTATATTGCCTAAATTATTCTTATTTAACATTGTTTGAAATTACTATTAGGTAGCAAAAAAGTAGAAGATAAACATAAAAAACTTACATTTCAAACAATTTGCTTCTGATTCGATACAGCGTCAACAACAAATTTCTATTCGCTTCAACATTAGATACACAGCGAAAATTTCGACAGAGATTAGATGTCATTATACCAATTTTTAATTCGATTTTCGATGTTCGATAGCCAGCGAAGATCGAAGATCGAAAAATGCTCGTAATAGGGGCCAATATCTCAATTGGATCAAAGTTTATGGCGAATAAACAGGTGCAGGATTACTATGGAAAACTATAAGTACTATCAGAGTTGTTTATGGTTTTTCGATGAGAAATTTCTAGTATTAGGAACAAAAATTTGGAAATGTCCTTCAGCTTTCAAGCCCAGATATCTAGAAGAATCGATTTGTAAAAATTTCATTTCATTTGGATGAGCTGTTCCTTAGTTATGGGGTCGAACTTTTATTCTAAACTAAACAAGTAACGGTGTCTAAGTTGAGTGTAAACGCACATTACATAACTGACTTATTTCGTTTTGTTCATATTCCGACAGGGTGGATAAATTATGTATTTTGGAACGATTTTCCGTCATCCCTTGTCAAATTTGGTTTTGAGACAAACCGGTTTCGGCGTTGTGCCATCATCAGTGTCGATTTTCGTTCTGATCTGTTGTTGTCGTTTGTCCTGTATTTATAGTTCGTAGGTACATGAGCAGGTATTGTCAAAATTGATGCTTGTGTATATTAGTTATGTGTATGTGTTGTGTGTTCATTCAGAACCGAGGGTGGTTTACTAATCGATTTGTGTTGCTGACTGGGGTAGGTAAAAATCCGTATAATATTAGTGGTTTGACCTTCTTTGTGAGTTTGTTGTTTTGGTGTGTTAATTGTTTTGTGTTTATTTATTGTTGTGTGTTTGTCTGCTGTACCTGTGTGATTACTTTGTTTCTTGTAAACAAGTTTTAAAGCCTCGAATATTGTGTCAGAAATTGTGTTTATCTGTTCGTTTATTATTCTACCGCCGAATGTTTTCTCTTTGTAGATTTCCATGTTTTCGAGTTCGTTGAGACGTCGACCTTTTTCTTGTATGTGAAGAGCCCTAACTGTTTTATCGATGTTTGCTGGGGAACATTCATTCTCGACCATGTGATTCGCGATGTTAGACTCTGGTATAATGTTTGGATTCCGTATATTTATGTTGTAATCTCTAATATTTTCTGAACCTCGTTCTTATTTGCCGTCCTGTTTGTCCTATGTAACTATGTTGGCATCCGCAGGTATGCTTTTATACGCCGTGGCTGCACACAAATCGATCAGTAAAAAACACCCTCGGTTCTGAATGAACACACAGCACATAAACATAGCTAAATATACACAAGCATCAATTTTGACAATACCTGCTCATGTACCTAGGAACTATAAATACAGGACAAACGACAAAAACAGATCAGAACGAAAATCGACACTGATGATGGCACAACGCCGAAACCGGTTTGTCTCAAAACCAAATTTGACAAGGGATGACGGAAAATCATTCCAATATAAATCAGGGGTAATATCTTCTATCCTATAATTTTGTCATAATAAATACTCAGAAAGCTTTTGGGTTTAGTTTTACCATAACCAAACCTTGTTCTCGTGAAATATCTAAATATATTAGACCGTTTATAAAACTTTATTATTTCTTCGATATAAATTTACTTTTTATAAACGGTCACATATATGTATATGTACGTGTTTGGGCAAACCAAAAGCCTTATAAACAAACAATAAATTCAAAACATAATAAATACAAAATAATTGTTTTCTTAAACTTATATGTAAATTTTATTTATTTT
Source organism: Eurosta solidaginis (assembly GCF_040869045.1). Lineage (NCBI taxonomy): Eukaryota > Metazoa > Arthropoda > Insecta > Diptera > Tephritidae > Eurosta > Eurosta solidaginis. Next base: position 193,165,565 of record NC_090323.1, read on the forward strand.
TAATGAATAAGGCATTATTAAATATTTAAAAGTAAATTTGAAAACAATCAAAAATTTGCTCTTTGATTAAATAATTTTTACACTGAAATAAAAGAATAACTAAAAAAATTTCAGCAACAGATAGTTTTTGTATAGAAATTTGGATTTTTCCAAAATTCTGAACACAAAAAAAAACTTAGAGCTATTTATTATTTTATAGTATGTATTAAATATATGTATGTTTTGAATGCATACGATTATGAATATATGTATATAAGAATATATATGTATGCGTATATACTAATTTGTATGATGTCATGAATTGTAAATATTTAAAAAGACTCAATTTGTTCTAGATTTTGTGTTTCTTTGTTTTATTTATATTTTCAGTCTATTGCAGTTCAATACATGCATGTCTGTGTAGAAAAATCAAGCTAAAATTTGCAAAAGTTTTTTTACTTTTATTTCTTCACTGCATTATCAGACCAAGTGAAATAGAATTAAGTATCTATGTTCATATTTAACGTGGTTTAATGAGTAGATTATATGTAAAAAGTGTGTAGGGGTGACACTGTAAGAGTAATATACTTAATCATTGAAATGCATATGTATATAACACTTGCATGTTGGTACAAAACTAAACAAAACAACTCAAATTGACTACTTGATATAAATTTCATTAGCTTTCAATTTCAATAATTATGAGTATATAGTAAAATTATTTTTAAAATAGTTATACATACATACAAAGAGATATATAACAATATGTCATAGGAATCAGATAACAAAATCAAAAGAACTCATACTAATTTAAATGCTTATTTAACTTGTTTTAGAAAAAAATTTAAAGTCATAAATCAGCAATATGTTAAAAAAATTAAGATAAAACAAAATAATAATAACAAAAAAAAAATATTTTCACCAGAGCAAATAGAAGGATTTGAATTCATTATTTTTAAAACTTGTAATTTTTTGTTGATAATAGTAATTAAAATAAAAAAAATGGTGCAAGAAAAACATTAAATTTCTTATTGTGAAATTTAATTTAGAACAAATATATTTATGTCCATATTTGGGAAAAGGATATATTTAATTTTTTTAAAAGGTTTGTACTTATTAGGTTAATACAAAATTTATATAAAAACCATTAAAAAAGTTCAAAATTTGAGAAAAAGATTTCATAATCATCTATAACTAGTAGGGCTGGGACTATCCGCATATTCGAATATCCGGATATCCATACGGATATCCATTGAGACGAATAAAATCCGGACGGCATGGAAATGTGGTTATGATTTATGAAGACCCGGTTAATAACCGTATTTTTGGATATCCAGTGAAAGCAACAAATTGATGTACCTATGTTTATTTAACATTAATAACAAAAAATATAAAAAAAATGTTGACGTTTGTAAAATTGTAGCTATTTATTTTTGACGTTCATTTAATAATCTACAAACATATTTCGTGATAAATTTTTCGATGTTTACTTCGTTCAATTCATATGCAGATACTCAACTTTTATATTCCAGTATACGGACATACGGATATCCGGATTTTCTGTTTACGTATCCGAATATCCGAACAGCTGATATCCGGATTTTCCATTTACGAATCCGGATATCCGGATAGCCGGATTTTTTGCTTAGCTATCCGGTTATTCGAATATCCGGTTTATCAGGATAGTTCAAAAATCCGGATGCAGTTCACAGCCCTAATAACTAGATAGTCATCGCTTTCAAAATTGTTATTTTTGGTTTAAGATGTAAAATACAATATTTGCGTGTATTTCAATTTAATAAAAAAAAAAAAAAAAAAAAATTGGGCGAAATATTTTTCTTCTAATTTTAAAAACTTATTTAAAACTAAGGCGAATTCATTACCAGGTGTTGTTATCCCAACAGCTGATTGCTTCATTTTGATAATTTTTCATATAATGCCTTGTACAACAACATGTCAGTTAATCGAAACCAACGAAAATTTTATTTTGAATTGACATTCTTCTGCAGGGAGAATTGTTTGATTTCGCTTTGCTATCACCTTGTATGGATTCGTCTTGTGTAAAACCAAGCAAAAAATTATAAAAAACTTAAAAAAAAATATTAAAAGTTGTATGGATTTTTATGGTTCGTAAACTTTTTTAAAATATTATTGCACTTATTACGTGAGAGAAAAACCTTTGAATAAATCAATTTGAAAATGTGAAACCTTTAAAATTTAAAATTTTTTTAGCTGTAAAAAAAAACAAATGGAAAAACAAAGAATTGTTGCTCAATTTTATGAGAACTTTATAAAATACAAAGGAAAAATAAATAAATTGAAAATGGTAAAAAATATTAAAAATTTAACAATTATTTATAGATAAAATCGGAAAAAAAACTAAGTAAGGGCGAGACTGGCTGTGTCGAGGACCTCAAAAAAAAATTGGTTGAGTGGAAGATATATGTATGGTTGTAGTGGTCCAATCTGGTCAGTTCCGAGAAATGCTTAATTGGGCACCCGAATATGTCCGCTAACGGAACTTCATAGAGACATACCAAATATTGAGGGGCAAGTATGCGTTCAAACAGACATTTCGTTTTCATAAAAATTATAACTATGTGAAAAAGTGAAGATTTATAAAATTTTGAAAAAAAATATCGTGCGAAATTGCGTTTTTTCCTTATTTCCAAAACTAAATTAGGAACAAATTAAAGAATTGTAAAAGTGCATAACATTTATTTTAAGAGAAAGGCTGTTTTCGGCTGAATTTTATTTTAATTGCAAAAAAAAAATATATATATATATATAAATTTTTTGCACCCATTTAAAACGTTCTTGAAAAAAGTTATAAAAACATTATTTTAAAAATGTAATAATATATTACATACAAAAATATTCACATGATTTTCAAAACTTCGTTTTGGATATAAATACAATATCCATGGTTTATCGTGGTAATTTAAAATTAAATTTTTTAAGAAAAGTAGCTATTAAAAACATGTGGAAAAATAAATAGTTAAATTTTTTGTACTGAGTAAAAATTTGTAACAAAAATATAATTTTAAAAGAATTTAAAAGAAAGAGAAGAAACTATTTAAAATTTGTTCGAAAGGATTGAATTCATGATTTTTTAATCTAGCATTTTTTGTTTTAGATGTAAAATACAATTGGGCAATTGACAAAAGTTACGTATTCATGTAAAATTAAAAAATTTGAGTGTTTTCTATGGTTTCCAATGTAAAATTTGACTCAAGCATACCACATACGGCGAATAGGAGACCTTGTGAATTGCCTAAATATGTTTGGTATATACTTAGGCGTACTTCGATAAAGAAAATACAAAAAAAAAATTCGTGCGAAACTCCTTTTTTAAACTTTTAAAATTTTTCAACGTAAAACACATTTTTTTTACATAATTTTTTAATAAAAAAACGTGTACTTAAAATTTTTTTTTTTAATATACCTTTCAAAATTTATCGACTTAAAAAATGATTGCAAAAAAAATATTTTTTTTACTATATATTTAAATCAAAAATTGAGTTGTTTAGAGTTCTATGTTTTTTTTTCGAAAATTTATAAAATTTTATGTATAAATGTTATTTGTGTTGTAAAAACTTTTTAAAAGACATGCATGCTTTATCAAAATTACTTAAGTATATAAAATATTGATTGGTTCTAAAAATCAAATATACGAGGTTGCATAAGGTGTGATTGTTGTACGTTTCAGAATGTTTGTAGCTGTAATAAAACTTTTCATTTTTGTATTTCAAAATATAAAACGTTTTGAAAAAAAAAAAAAAATTTTATTTGAAAACTCTTTGTTTTCATAATTGTAATTCAAATATGTGTTTAAAACTGAAAAAACTAAAACCTTTTGGCCAAAATAAATTAAATAAAAAAATAAATAAATGTAAGGCGCGATGACCTCGGAAGAGATCTAAGGCCGAGCTTCTCTTCCAATTTGCGTCGTGCTCCTCTTGATTTTCCCTACAAATTGGCCGGACGGGACCTACATGTTTTAAGCCGACTCCGAACGGCATCTGCAAGGCAGATGAGTTTTCACTAAGAGCTTTTTATGTCAGAAATACACACGGAGCGCTTGCCAAACACTGCCGAGGGGCGACCCGCTTAGAAAAATTTTCTTCTAAATGAAAAACCTTATTTCTAAAATTTTGATGTTGCTTTGCCCGGGGTGTGAACTCAGGGCATACGGTGTGGTAGGCGGAGCACGCTACCATCACACCACGGTGGCCGCAAAATAAATTTAAAAAGAAGTTGAATCATATCTTTGAAATTTGCAACTATTTTTAACAAAAGCAAGAATATTTTTTTTAAATAAAAATTAATTATAAAAAATAAAGAATTTTCAAAAGCTAAAAAAAAATTAAGGAAAATAATAAATACTGCTAACATAAAAACAAGTAATGGGAAAAATTGTATTGTTAAACAAAAAATAAGTTTCTCTAACAATGCAGATTTATATAAAATGCAAAGCACAAAAGATTGTTAGGACACACAAAAAAAAAAAAAAAAGAAATTAACGACCTACAAGATTTTACGTTGTTTTTTGTTATTATTTGTGTTCCATCGCTGTAAATATAGCCAAAAACATAAAAATTTGCGCCGATTGACGAACAACTAAACTGGTTGTGAAATCATATTTTTAGTTCTTAAAAATTTATTGTATGCAAATGTTTATAAATGAAATTTACAATCTTAACGGTAGCTTTAGATTTTTCAATTACATATAAATACTAAATTTTCTGCACTAACAAAAATCTTGCTACTACTATGATAAACTAAAAAAAGTTTGGTAATCCGACCTTGAAACTTAATTCCTCATATGGGTCATTCCATGTCAAATAGAGCAATTGTTAGAATCGCACCTTTTCAATTTGGTTAGATTTTGTTCAAAACTTGTCTTTATCTGCCAAAAGAAATTAAAAAAAAACACAAATATTTAAAAATAGTTATAACGTATAACTCAAGATTTTAATTCTTCAGGGCTTCTTTTTGAACATATCTTAATTTCGATAATATTCAAATCTATCTAATGCCAATTTCACACAGAGGCTGAATAAAATAATTAGTCCAGTTTTCTACATTAAAGCCCTAATTGAACGCAATCTTCTATACAAAATACAAATTCTTAATTATCTCATTATTGCTTTATTGAATGCCTAATCGAGTGAAAAATCTAGTCGGTTTTGCTTGTTGCTTCGAATTTTATTGTCAATGTAACAAATGACAATAAAAAATAAATTATTTTAATAATTTACGAAAAATAGAAAAACACGAAAAAATTCAAAATTTCATATTCGCTGCATTGCTGCAAAAGATAATATGGCTTTTTCGAAAATAGCCACAAATTTGGTTAGGTGCAACATGCGCATGCAGTTTATTTTGATTGTATTTATAGTTAAGAAGGAAACAGCTGCTTTCCATTTTAACAATTTTTTGTAAACACGAAATATGTTTTTGGGGCTGCTTACAGATGTTCGTTCGCTTAATGGAGCAAAAGACCCTGTATGAAAATGGAAACTTAATTATTTCATTAAATAGAATTATGATTCGATTAATTTTCTGTGTGAAAACGGTATTAGACAAATGACATGATTTTTCAATTCTTATTTGACAAATTTTAAATTTACAAAAACATATTTTTTAAAGTCAAAATTTTATATTTTGAAAATGAAACACGTATGTTCTTTTAAAGCTGTTTCTAGACTTAAAGAAGTGTTTGGAAGGAGTAGAAATCTCAACGCTGCTCAAATATATGGAGAAACGGGGATTTCGAAAAAATCTCGCACAGTACCACATTCGGCTTGGTATTGGATCAAGCCGATTTTTTGAAGATATCAATAAAAAAAAAAAAATAATAAAAAATACTTGGCGCGATTTACCTCCAAGGAGATTTCGACCAAGCTTCGCTTTGAATTTGCGCAGTGCTCCTTTTTAATGTTTCCTACAGATGAATTTTCACCGAAAAGGCTTTTATGGCAAATATACTCGGAGCGCTTGTCAAACACTGCCGAGGGGCGATTCCGCTTAGAAAACTTGTTTCTAGTCGAAAGAACTTTTATTTATTTATTTTTGGTGTTGCTTTGCCTGGAACTTGAAGCCAGGATGATTTATTTAAAAACTTATAAAATTAAAGATATGTGGATGGCCTCCTTTTTTTTTTTAATGAATTGTATACCTTTTTATTCTTCTAAGTTTATATAGCAGGGAGACCAAAATTCCCAAAAAAATAGCTTTAATTGTAAAGATCTGATTTTAGAACCGGTAAACACCAGTTACATAAGCATGCAAACAAAATAGATTATACATGTCATTGAAATGAGAAATATAATCACATTCATAATTTTTTGTCTTTGTAATTAGTTTATTCAAAATAGCATTACTAAAGGCTCCGTTTGGAAAATCAAAGCCTATAACTATGTTCTGGGCAGCCGCCGTGGTATGATGGTAGCGTGCTCCGCCATCAACACCGAAGATCCTGGGTTCACGCCCCGGGCAAAGCAAAATCAAAATTTTAGAAACAAGTTTTTTCAATTAGAAAAAAAATTTTTCTAAGCGGGGTCGCCCCTCGGCAGAGTTTGGCAAGCACACTGAGTGTATTTCTGCCATGAAAAGCTCTCAGTGAAAACTCATCTGCCTTGCAGATGCCGTTCGGAGTCGGCATAAAACAAGTAGGTCCCGTCCCGCCAATTTGTAGTAAAAATCAAGAGGAGCACGACGCAAATTGGAAGAGAAGCTCGCCCTAAAATACTTTCGGAGGTTATCGCGCCTTACATTTAATTTTTTTTATAACTATGTTCTGGAGGATAACTTCGAAAAACGGAAATATTACTTTCTTGTTTACGGCTTTTCAAACAAATTAAGAAAAAGGAAAAAATTAATGATTTTGAATAGTGTGGTTCTCGAGACAGCAATTAAGCTAGGTCGTAGAGAACTTCTAGTATTTGCTCAGAGGACGGAGTTATTCTATAACATAAGTCCTGGCACCTGATTGGGGGTTTTCCGTTTGGTCGTCAAACAAATTCTGGTAACACTATAGATACATTCAGTCTATGTGAGGTCTTAATTGAGCGGCCAGTTCAACCTAATCTAATAGTGTGATTGACTTTAACTGACCTTTCCAGGTCAGTTGAGGGTTTGATCATAAAAAGTCCGAGTCTTGCTGGACTTCAACAGAGAATTTCACGTGAATAGGATACTATAACCCGAGCCGGATAGTGGGCTTAGGGGGGGAGGTATTTCTGTTGTAAGATCCGACTAAAACACCCAAATGATTCAAGGGGGTGTGTAGCGCAATATATAGCTTCTTCAACCTAGCTTGTCAACATCACCTACCCGTGGCGAATCCTGTTGCTTTAGCAGAAGAGGCTCTGACGAATCCAAGTTCCATCTAACTAGGGGTGGGGTGGTCTAGAAGGTTCAATGTGGTCATATTAAATCGTTCCCCAGATGGTCGCGCTTGTATCTTAATGGTGCTTGTTTCCAGAACGTACCGGATCTATATCCGGCAAAGGACCATCAATATCAATAACACTCCCCTAAGTCTTCGGGCAGTGTTTTTATCACTACAACAACAACAACAACAACAACAACAGCATATATAAATAATTCTTTCACTTCATGTCAAAAGTATTAAAGCTGAGCAAATTTACCTACTTATTTTATGAATTTCGATCACCAGTTAGTTTCAGAGTTTCGTGAGTAAATGAAAAAAAAAAAACAGCTCCACCTACCGTCACGTTAGCTACTTGACTTTTGCGGGGACAATGACAATTTCATCAAAATTGTGTTACCAGATTGAAAAATTTGAAATTTTTTTGTGATTTCGGTGGATTTGAAATTAACAAATACAAGCAAATATATCAAAATTGTTATTTTAAATAAACGGGAAAATGAGCTGTGTGCATTGAAAATGCGCAAAAACAAAATACCAGTGTAAATAAGAAGGTATTACCAAATAGGATAAATATAATAAGAGACGTCACTCGTTACGTGTAGCCATTTGTTCGATGTTTTCTTTGAGGCAGTCGCTGTTTTTTTTTTTGGCGAGATGTGCATAAAATGTCTTCTATACATGGGATATTTGTGTTTATTTTTTCAACTATATTTAATCAATTCTCTTTCCAAAAATGACATTTGCCTAAGGTGCATACACCGCATGGATAAATAGGAGACAATTCAAAACTGTCCCTCATAGAAAACATTAGGCATACATTTTTTGATTTCCAGCGATTTACTCGCCACTCGTAGCAGACTGGTGGCTCTTATTATATTTAACCTCTTTGGTATTACATTTGTCAAACACCCAAAAATTCCGTTTGTGAAGGAAAAATGGTTCGAAGCATGCGAAGTAAGGGAAGAAACCCTTCCCAAATGTCCTTACCTTTGCTCCGAACATTTTGCTCCAACGGACAGTATCAATAGTGGGAAGAAAAAGTGAAGAACCGCGAAATTAGCGGTAACGAAAACCTTCCTTTGTCCGTTACTAAATAAGTTAAGTAGTAAATAATTGATGATTCCTTTTCAAAGGATTTGGCGAAGTCTTCGAACAGGTAGAATACTTAGTTTTTGGAAGGGTAAGTCTTTAGTCAGTTTCAATTATATATGTATACCCCGGAAGATGGTCTTATTGTACTAATAATTCCCAAATAAATGAAATGAAATATACATACACATGTGTTAAATCTTTGCATGAATATTTCAAGGCAAAGCAAGGCAACAACATGCGATGCAACAAATGGGATCTCAAGAAGATTAAGTGGAAATATAATACTTCCATCAGCACACTCACAGTGTATGATAACATTTATATATTATCTTTTCAGAGGGGTGGCTTTTAAAGTACTACAAAAGCTAAACAATCTAATTCAAGTCACCATCGAACAAAGATGGTATTGTTTTCAATGGAGCCAGTTTTCTCTATACATTCGAGTGTATGTGAACAACTTAAAACGCCGGCTTCGACCAATGCAATGAACTAATATTGTGCTATCCTGAAAACAAATCTTTACGCTTAAATCGAGTTTGGTATTAGTCACAAACTCTAGTACTAACGGGTCTTTCACAGAATCCCCTATAGAAAATGTCTGTCGATAAGCAACTTAAGGGACCGTTTACTACTACGAGTACATTGCTTTGTCCTTTTTTACAAATCCCTGAATTATTTTGCCCCTAAATATGATTTTCCTTTATCCATCACGCTTATTCGCTATATGTTTCCATGTTTGCATCTACTCTAAGAATTATTTAGTTCTTTGACTTGCGTCACGCTAAAGTAAAATTACATGTTTCACTGTATTGTCGATAGATATATATGCAGATAAATCGTGCTAAAACATATTACTATTGTATCAGATGACTATTGTGTTCCTGAAAGAATTTCCTATTCCGAAATACCACAATTGTGCTTTAAACCGTAATGGAATGGCAAAGCTGCTAGCAAAACAACAAACTTTATGAAACTTTAAAAGTCCCCAAATACATCAAAAACTTTTGAGTTGAACTACCTTCTTTTTTATACCATGATTGAAATTTTAGAATAGTTTTGAAAGCTTTTTTTTTCAAATTCCCCTCTTTCAGAACACAGTGATAAAACAAAAGAAAAGTTTTGATCATTGTGAATTCATACAAGTGAAAAATCTTTCTATTCCTCCATTGCGATACCTACCTGTCAAAAAATAGCTGACAGGGAGAATGGCTGTCGCGAATGGCCAGAGAATGGAAGAAAGGCTTGTTTTTTGCTCGCCGTTATTAAATTGAAACGCCATGAATCACCCATTTGTCTATAAAATCAGCTTTTCATTTAATTGTATATACAGAAAGTCAGACTAAATATTGACTTCAATTTCTAAAATATAGCTATTAAATAAACCAGTTAAGCAAGAATTTTAAAATATGTAAATAATGCAGTATACCAGTCGTTTACAAAAATGTTTGAAAAACACTTTTGGCAAATAATTTAAGGAATCGAACAGCGATTGAACAGCTGATCGAGGTTGTTTACTATTGTGAACGTTTTTTTTCAAACATTCGCCACTTGAATGAATTCACAATGGTTTTGATCAAGCGTTAATGCGCTTTAACATGGAATGATCCTCATATTAAGCAGTTATGCAAAAAAATTCTAAATATTATTCATTAGCTACTGTTTTTGTATTGTATAAATGTATAAGTATGTACATATTTCCTTTGTTTGGCGTAATCTACATTCACACTTACATAAAAGGATGATTTTTCAGATTTTTGTTTTAGCCTGGTTTCAGTTTAGTATATCATACTAAAAGTATATACAAATGGGCAGTTTCCATTTACATTCCATAGCCATTTGCATACGATTTTAACGCAATTTCGCAATCATATCGAATGCTGAGCGGAATAACACCCTATCTCAGCTGCCGTTTTAAAAACGCCCTATTGCTTCGCTTATGAAAAAATTCTGGGATGCGGCGTTCTTCCACCGGATTCTCATAGAGAACGTTTTCTTGGATCAAATTCTGAAACAGGGCATTTTTCCAAAGTTTCGTGGGATAGGCCGTTTTTGAAACGACACCCGCGACATGGTGATATTCCACTCAGCATTTAATACATCTTGTTTAAAATTGCCTACAAATGAATTCAAATGCAGCGAATGTGGAATTTAATTTCAAATTGTTTTAAATAAATTTCTCACGCCAATGAAAACCGTCCATCATTGCTAACTATGTACATATTTAACTGAATCCTAGGGCTAATACACATGCACACCCATATTATTGTTAAATATGTATGTATGTAAGTATATATAAATGTATGTATGTATATATTATTGGCGAAAGTGTTATTGTACATATGTATGTAGTAAATATGAAGCATTGCTAAACATACTTAATTGTATGTATGTATGTATGTGTCCAGCGACACAAAAGTTAACTATCAATTGATGATGCATCATGAAGGGCAGGGTTAAGGAATTTTTCACATTTTTTTTGCAATTTCATGCTGCCCTAAAATTTTGTTTGTTTCTTTCTATTTTGTTTTTTAAACTATTTACCATAATTATTTGTTTTTAATTTGGCCTTAGGCTAGCTTCGAATATGCATACACACAAATCACACCTACAACAACACCCGCCGCAATATAGGTAATTAATGACCTTCGCTTTTTCGCTGCTTGGCTTCGCTCCTCTGCATCGCGTTGTTTTCGTTTAATTTCATTAACCGTATGTTCAATTTGTGCCTGTCGTTCGACACGTTTCCGTCGTTTCAGTTCATTTTCGGGTCTGGTAAGGAAAAGAAAGAAAATTGATTTTATTATTCAAATATTTTCATTGCTTCTTGCATTCCACGAGGCCCAAAAAAAAAGTGTACTATTTTTCGTCACAAAACTTACCCGATTACGCTTGGATTAATGTTCGTGCCATCGGTGCCATTCAATTTGATATCATTATTTATTATATTGCGTTCTTTAACTGCATTAGCATTCTTATCTTCAACATCATTCTCATCCGAAATATGTCCTTCAAGTAGCTCATCATCATCCATCTCATTGTCATCATCACTGCGCACATCGCTATCATAATACTCATTCTCATCACTATCGGACTCGTGTACACGTTCTAAGGAATTTTGTGAGCGTTGCGCTTGTTGTGGTATTGGTGGTAATGGTCTATTTGACATACTATCAGCGGTAGCTTTTTCATTGTTTAAGAAATTATTTAGCGCATCCTTGGCACTGCCACTATTGACGTTGTTGTGTTTTGTATTGTCGCTCATTGCGTATAGATCGTCGTTGAAACTTTCGCTTGCTGGTATTTTTGGCAATGGTTTGCCATGCAAATTTAATGTAAGCGAACCGGTAGCGCTGCAACCGGCCATTGGCAGTGTTAGGGAATGTGTACGTGGTGGTAGCGGTGGTGGCATCTCGTTACTATTGCCACCTGTGGCATATGCGTCGGTGTCATTGTCACTGCTTATGATTGGCGTTTCTTTGTAGCTTAAAAATTCCTTTAATGAAAAAAGTATAAATAATGTCATCTTCCAAATATCGAGGGCAACAATTTTGAAGGAGGAAGAGCAGTTTTGGTGTAACCAACATAGGTTTAAAAAAATATGAGAGAGTACACCCAATACTCGTGAAGTTGGATGTGTAAGCATGCAGGTGTACGTTTAGAAAATTATTTCTTGCTAATTGAGAAGAGCTTTGTCTTTCTTATCAGTAAAAACCGATACCGACGAATTCTTGTTTATTTATCGCCTTATTGTCGATAACGATATTTTGGTCGAAATATTGTTTATTTGGTTATCGGCCGGTTATCGCCGCGTCATTGACTCCTGATTGACTTTTTATCGACTGGTTTTATATGTGTCATCGATTTTATATTGAACATTTACCTCTTTCCGTTGCATAACAAACCGATGAGTCGTCAATAACAAATCGAAAACACGCCGATAACGCATCAGTAGCACTCCGATAACTTTTTATAAAAAACCCGATAAGCAATGGATGTCTTTTTATAAAAAACCGACAAAAAATCGACGACCTTTCAAAGATAACAAATTGACAACCCTCCGAAAACAACTCGATAACTTTTTGATAACATATCGATAACTTTTCATAAGCATATCGATAATGAAATGATAACTCATCGACAAAAAAATTTGCAGCACTTCGATAACAAATATAATAACATTGCGTTAACTCGTTGAAAAGATATGAATAGCCGATAATTCATCGATAACAAGTAAAACTTTCGGTTTTGTCTGTCGATGGATCGTGCGCTTCGGGATATACATACATACTTGGGCATCTAATGTCGGGTTGACCGCCAACGCGGAGAAGGCGGATATAGTATTTTTACTAAGAAGTAAACGGTCCCAAACTGGATGAGGCCTCAGTTAGGAGGGGGAGCGGGGGCTACCCTGTAACAGAAACCTTGCACTAACAACTATGAATCATTCTAGACAGTAAGCTGTAGTGGAAGCTCAACGCAGAAGAGAGAGTGAAGAAGGCATCGACGGCACTTTATGCTTGTAAAAGAATGCCGGGGTGTACGTGGGGTCTATCACAAGATCAGTGTAGCGTTTTTCAGGCGGAAATACTAGTCGTAATCAAAGCAGCAGGAACACTGGTACTACACTTGCCAGGCTAAGACTCCAGCTATTAGGGGTGATACAGCTGTCAGATCTAGAAGCAGCAAGTGGTATAGGACTTAAAGAGCGTCTAGCAATTGTCAAGAGGACGGAGTTATTTTGTAACATAGGACAAGGTTTTTTTCAGGTTGATCATTAAACAAACTTCTGGTAACGCAACGGACTCATCCAGTCTATGTGAGGTCCTCACGGGCGAGCCAATTTAACATAACCTAAACTTCGATTTTGGCTTCGGCTTTGACTTCTAATTTTACGTTTTCTCTCCTCTTCCCTCTTTTTTCCTCTCCCCCTAAAGTTATCAATGTTGAAACCATTTTAATTAAAATTCTTACATCAACTCTTCGCTAGTTCGGTATCATTTGGGAACAATTTCAGGTATGTTTCAAGGATCATCCATTTCGGGATCGTTTCGAGACTATTTTAGGGACCTAAGATTGCTAATTCAGGAAAACCGTTCGGAATTATTTTGGGACCGATTTAAGAATAATTTCAAGATTATTTTCTTGATAACGTATGAACTGTTTTTAGGATTATAACGGAAATATTACGGAATTGTGTTCAAGTTATTTTTTTTAACATATCGCGACTGTTTATGGAGCATTTCGTGACTTTTTCAAAAACGGTTACAGGATTTATTGATTGTTTTAAGAAATATATTGTTACGAATATTAGCAACACTAAGGGGTACTGCCATCTCTAAGTCGATGATAAGCAGTGACGTGAATGCACATCAATAATTCAATCATTATGCCTACACATATGTACGTACACGCAGCGGAGAAGCAACAAACACATGCAGATATCTTATCTGAGATGTGCAATTATAATGTGGAAGTGTCGCTCACAAACACACGCGCATATGAGAGCTATACACGTACATCTGTAGTTATAATTATAACAGATAACCAACTAGTAGATTCTAGAACAGAAGCGCCTAGAAGATGCAGCGAGGAAATCAAAGAGTATAAAAGGCCTCAACAATAGAGGCCCTACAATCAGTTTCGATTAAGCACGCTATCTGTTGGCAATAGTACAGTTATTTATTGTGAAGTACTTTAATAAAGGCCATTTTGCATTATTAAATATTGGAGTTATTTATTCAACAGTTTAGTGATTCGAACTTAGCAGAAGGTTGCAAATAAGAGGATTTGCAGTAAATTCGTTACAATTGGTGTCAGAAGAGGAATTTCTGAATAAATTCCGAAGATTTTGAATACAACTTGGACATGGCAAAGTTCAGTGAATTGAAGATACAGCAACTGAAGAAGGAGTTGGAGAGCCGTGGATTGAATACAAGCGACATTAAACTCGAACTTCAGGCACGGCTACGGAGGCAATGGAAGCAGAAGGAATTAACGTGGAAGAGTACGTCTTTCCTCTTGATGGTGAGGAGACAACAAAAATTGAAGAGAAAAATGAAACATCGCAGACAGCTACGAGCACAGACTTGAACATGATATTGGCTGCAATATCTGCACAAACATCGACAGTAACATCAATGTTGTCGCAAATGTCATCTCAACTGGAAGAACAGAAGGCATCTCAACTAAAATCCCAGGAGAACCGCTTAACATTAAAGATGGAAACACAACTGAAAGAGCAAGAGGCACGCCTAACAGTACAACTAGAAGCGCAAGAGGCGCGTATATCATCAAAACTCGAAGCGCGTATGGACGAGAAAATAACGCAGTTTGAGGAAAAAATCGAAGCCGAGGTGGATGCTTGAGAGGTCGTATACAGGAGTTGCAATTAAATTGCCCAGCTGTTTCAGCAAGCGATACGAAGGTAAAAACTCCATCTTTTGACGGTTCTGTCCTTTCCAGGTGTTTAAGATTAAGAAGACCGCAGCAGTGAACAACTGGAATGTTGAAGATAAAGTTGCTGCACTGTTCATGGCGTTGAAAGGGCCTGCAGCTCAGATTTTACAAACCATTCCAAAGGACGAACGGAACTGCTATGAAGCATTGATGGCCGCTCTATAGAGACGATACGGAACTGAGCATAGGAGACAGATATACCAAATTGAGTTACTGAACCGCTTCCAGACGCCTGGTGAAACATTGCAAAAGTTTGCGTCGGATGTTCAAAGGCTGGCACATTTAGCGAATGCGGACGCACCCGTGGAATACACTGAATGGGTAAAGATTCAGAGCTTTATAAATGGCATACGGGACGTCGAAACAAAGCGAGTTACATACGCAAACCCAAAGCCAACATTCGCAGAAACGGTGTCACAAGCTCTGATTCAGGAAACAGCGTCGCTTCTGTGTAAGCCAGTTTTCAAAGCACGCCGTGTGGAGATAGTAAGGCCAGAGTGGGTAGACGCAATATTGGAGGTGCTGAAAGGATCGCAAACGCGGAATAGAAGAGTTATCAAATGCGGGAAGCCCGGTCACATTGCACGTCATTGCGATCTTGGTCCTAATAGTTCCAACAATGTGGGTGGCCGTAAACGCAAAGCTGGAGGAGATGAGCAAGAGCGTGTCAGATGTAAAGAACGAAAACTTGCCCCAGCTATTGAATGTCCTGTGATATCTGTGTCGCAAATTGGAAGAAAATCGAGCAGTCTTGCCGTCGAAGGAAAGCTGGATGGCAAGGAGCGTGTACTGACTGTAGATACGGGCGCATCTCATTCCTTAATCCGATCTGACTTGGTCAACAGGAGAGTAAAACCGTTACCTGGAGCAAGGTTGCGTACGGCCAATGGCGAGTATAATCAAGACCAAGGAGAATTGGTATGTGAGGTATTAATTGGAAAGGTCATGGTTCTACACAAATTCATTGTGGCGGAGATTGTTGATGAAGTCATATTGGGAGTGGACTTCTTGGTTGACCAAGACATCAAGATCGATATGCAGAGAAGGGTGATGCCTTATGAGAACCAGGATGTGCCACTTAACTTCAGTTTGGAAAAAGGGTTCAGCAGTAGCGAGTGCTGGTGGAGGAGATTCGACAGAGACCACGAGAGTCAAGGAAAGTAGATCGAGCAAAGGTTGATGGAACAAATGGGCCAAACAAATCAAAACCGAAGGTACCTGTGAGAGAAACACTGGCATGGAAAAGCCCTAACGGACGCACTAAAACGAAGGAAAGAATTTCGCAGAAAGAATGCAAGGGTGGTTTCAAGCCAGGACACACTACTGTTGTGAAGCGTCGGAACGATACTGATTATGCAAAGCAAATCCGTCAAGCGCAAGCTCTACGAAGTAGTTCATTGGCAAAACAACAGAGTGTGAAGGAACGAACCAGGGTAATGAGTAGTAGGATGAAACGCAGGTACGACGAGAACAATAATTCGGAAGGTTTCTTGGCGGGAGATTTGGTACTGTTATACAACCCTCACCGGTGGAAAGGTGTTCCATCCAAGATTCGGTGCAGTTGGGAAGGCCCGTACAAAGTTGTGAAGGAGATCAGTGATACCATCTACCGCATACAAACCATTGGGAAACCACGGAGTAGAAGAGTGGTACATTTGGAGATGCTAGCGGCGTTTAGATCGGGAGATTTGTCTGATCGGGACGATCAGACTTGGGTGGAGGGCAGTGTTACGAATATTAACAACACTAAGGGGTACTGCCATCTCTAAGCCGATGGTAAGCAGTGACGTGAATGCACATCAATAATTCAATCATTATGCCTACACATACATATGTACGTACACGCAGCGGAGAAGCAACAAACACATGCAGATATCTTATCTGAGATATGCAATTATAATTGTGAAAGTGTCGCTCACAAACACACGCGCATATGAGAGCTATACACGTACATCTGTAGTTATAATTATAACAGATGACCAACTAGTAGATTCTAGAACAGAAGCGCCTAGAAGATGCAACGAGGAAATCAAAGAGTATAAAAGGCCTCAACAATAGAGGCGCTACAATCAGTTTTGATTAAGCACGCTATCTTTCGGGCAATAGTAGAGTTATGTATTGCGAAGTACTTTAATAAAGGCCATTTTGCATTATTAAATATTGGAGTTATTTATTCAACAGTTTAGTGATTCGAACTTAGCAGAAGGTTGCAAATAAGAGGATTTGCAGTAAATTCGTTACAATATTGACACGATTTCGTGTTTACTTCTGGAATGTTGTTTCTTCTTGGCATTCTCATAAGTATCTGTACCAATTGCACGTAAACCATATCAATACTCCAACTATACGTCAATACTATGGGCTCTTTTGGGCTATATGAGGTCCTGACGGACCAGCCATTTGAACTTAACTAACTATACGCTCTGAAGATATTTTATTTCATCTAAAAACCTGTAAAGAGTACTCTAATTATGGCCCCAATAAGATTCCGACAATGAGTAAAAAAACAAGTAAGGAAGGCTAAGTTCCGGTGAAACCGAACATTACATATCCAGCTGTACACTTGAAATGCTGCTGTTGTTTGTTTTGTGTGCTTGATAGTGTTACAAGGCTGCGCAATAACACATATACATATGATTCTATTCTGAACTAATTTTTCTTCGAGTTATGGCTCCCGAAACATAGAAAATTGCTTAGTCATAAAAGGAGCGATGCCACGTCCATTTTTTAAAATTTGAAGTTTTTCCTATTTATTGTTATAAATCCCTCAGGAAATGAAATAGCATTGATATAAAGCTCTTTTTTGCAAAGATATAGCTTATTTTATTCGTCCACCACCCTTTTAAAAATCTTTTATATAAAAGTGGGCGTGGTCCTTAACCGATTTCGCAAATTTTTCTTCAAAGCATTCCTTATACTGAAGGTTGCAAATAGGAGGATTTGCTACGATAGGTTTAACGATTTTTGATTTATGATTAATAATATTTGTAAAATTGATTTTATCACAAGTGGGCGGTGCCAAGCCCATTTTAAAAAATGTTTTCAAATTTTTATCAAGAGTCTCAATATCAATTCATACGTCAAATTTCAACATTCTAAGTGTAATATTTACTAAATAATCAGGTTTTTTGTTTTCCAAAATTTTATATATATAAAAAGTGGGCGTGGTTATTTTCCGATTTCAATCATTTTCAATACCAATATATTCTGGGTCAGGATAAGCTCGTGTACCAAATTTGGTGAAGATATCTCTATATTTACTCAACAGACAGTGTTAACAGACAGACGGACGGACATGGCTCAATCAAATGTTTTGTCATACTGATGATTTTGTATTATGGAAGCCTATATCTATCTCGATTCCTTTATACCTGTATAACCAACCGTTATACAAGCAAAGTTATAATACCCTGGGTACAAGTACAACTGAGTATAAAAATAGGGTTTACTGTGACCGAGAGCAAGACGAAATAGTTGCTGTCAGAAATTGGTTGTTGGTTACATGAAAACTGCATTTATGTCTCTTTATAATAGAGTCGATATAATAAAAAATATGTCTTACGGAATCCTTTAATAATTTAATTCCCTCTATAACGGCTTGATAGGAAAAATATAATTGATCTGCAGTCTGTATTAAACCCATGCGATATCTGCGCAACTCGCATAGTACATCCTGCACAGAAACATTGATTTCGCCTTCTTTTTCAATCTGCAATGAAATGTGAATAAGAATAATCTTACAGCATTAAATTAAACAAATATAGCATACGAACCAAAACCAAACAGCAATCAACTAAACAAAATGTACCCGAACGTCCAATACCGGCGCTACAATGCACTACAGCTGGCCCAACATCGGCATCGAGTGCACCAGAATCACGCACTTGTTTTAAAAATTGTAAAAATGCTACTGGTGAACTGGGAATGCCAAAATCAGGCCACGTTGTATAATGAAATTGTAATATTTCACGGCTTGCATTTGATTCCAAGTCTGTTAACCTAATAAGGTGAAATATATAATAAAAATAAGAAAAAAATTTATTTTTAAAATAACAAGTAAAGGTGTCTAAGTTCGGATGTAACCGAACATTATATACTCAGCGTGAGCTTCAATTGTACATTTCATTTCAGATAAATTACTTTTCTACATAACACGTGGCACCGCCCGTTTAAAAAAAAGTGTCTCCCCATTTCCTCTTACAATAAAACTTGATAAGTGAAAGATCATAGATTTAAAACAATTTTTTGCTAAGTTATAGCTTATTATTCTAGTCTACGAACCCTTTAAACTTGTTTTATATCTAAGTTGCCGTGGTCTTTAACAGATCCCGTCCATTTTTACCAGAAATATTTTCTACTATAGGGAAAATTTGTGTACCCAATTTTATTATGATCCGTTAATTTTTCTTCGAGTTTTGGCTCCCGAAACATAGAAAATTGCTTAGTCATAAAAGAGGCGGTGCCACGCCCATTTTTCAAAATTTGAAGTTTTTCCTATTTATTGTTATAATACACTTGGGAAATGAAATACCATTGATACAAAGCTCTTTTTTGCAAAGATATAGCTTATTTTATCCGTCCACGACCCTTTTAAAAAGCTTTTATATAAAAGTGGTCGTGGTCCTTAACCGATTTCGTTAATTTTTCTTCAAAGCATTCCTTACAGTAAAGGCAACCTCTCTGCCGAATTTTGTTACGATAGGTTTAACGATTTTTGATTAATAATATTTGTAAAATTGATTGTATCACAAGTGGGCGGTGCCACGCCCATTTAAAAAAATGTTTTCAAATTTTTATCAAGAGTCTCAATATCAGTCCACATTATAGGTGTACTATTTACTAAATAATCAGGTTTATTGTGTTTTCCAAAATGTTATATATATAAAAAGTGGGCGTGGTTGTCATCCGATTTCGCTCATTTTCAATACGAATTTAGTCTCAATATCAATCCGCACATCAAATTTCAACATTATAGGTGTATTATTTACAAAATAATCAGGTTTTTTGTGTTTTCCAAAATGTTATATATATAAAAAGTGGGCGTGGTTATCGTCCGATTTCGCTCATTTTCAATACCAATCTATTCTGGGTCCAGATAAACTCGTATAATTTGGTGAACATATCTCAATATTTACTCAAGTTATCGTGTTAACGGACAGACGGACGGACGGACATGGCTCAATCAAATTTCTTTTCGACGCTGATGATTTTGATATATGGAAGTCTATATCTATCTCGATTCCTTTATACCTGTACAACCAACCGTTATCCAATCAAAGTTAATATACCCTGTGTGCAAAGCACGCTGAGTATAAAAAAGCTTTATCGCTTAAACTCACTTAAACCATCGACGACAGAAGTTCTTATATTCCTCACAACGTAAAAATTCAACAGTCAAACCAACTTCTTTTAATTTCAGCGCATTTTCTTGTCCCTTGCTATCCGGCCAATAATGATGACATTTCACTTGTTTCTTTTCCATTATTTTATTTAACATTAGTATAGCTCTCGTATTTTGTTCCCATACCATTAACCAAAAGTGTCCAACGGTATCGACTAATGGCCCTTGTGTTAGTATATATTTTCGTTCGGCTCGTTCGAACTGTGCGAGTGGAAGAAAAGAGATAAATATATTACTTCATTTCTTTTTTCACGAACATACCTTAACAAGATTGGCATTAATATAATCTACACTTCCTCTGTGTAGGATAATACGCGAATGATCATATGGATTAACATCTCTGTATCTGTTTAAGCAACGATTGTGCGGTTTCTCTGATTCGATTGTGCTGAAATGTTTTTCGTTAGCCTCACGATCGCAACGTTCTCGAATGTCCTGAAATGAAAAAATTAAGTTTTAATAATTTATTATATTTGAAAACTGCATTGGTTTATCGTCTGCCGGGAAAATGGATGAGGGTAGGTTGAATTGGATGTTCAATAAGAACCTCACAAGTACTGGAATCAACAACAACCAACTAGGCGGTTTTGACCGTTTCGCAACAAGTCACGTGAGCTATACCTACGTCGCTATCACTGAATAATTTCGTCAGGGATCACGAAGGGATATCAAGTCCCCCTCTAACTGTATCCAACTCACTCTCTACTTCCAAATGCGCGAACCAATAGAAACACTTTCCAAGCCGGAACACCCTCATCTATTCTCATACCATGATTCAGGCAGCGAAGCCTTTATGTTTTTATTTGCACTATGCTAACGTCCGTGTAAAGCTCATACACCGTTGGCATCACGGAAAGGACCATTTTTCCGTAGAATACTCCAACGGTTTTTGTTGTTGTAGCGATAAAGACACTCCCCGAAGGCTTTGGGGAGTGTTATTGATGGCATTTTTCTGAATATAGAGTCGGTACATTTCGGTAACAAGCATCATTAAGGTACCAGCCCGACCTGGTGAGAGACTTATAGAGCTTGATTTTTGTTCGTCGAGAGAGAACTTATCTTTTCAAATAAAAGAGTGAAATGGGGGTCTGTTCATTTTAATGTGTGAGTTTTCAGATTACAGAAAGGTCTCCAGGCAAATTATAGGTTTTTTACTTCATCCTAATCGGTGCTCAGCTGTCTAAATGACTTAGGTCGAGCCCAACTAATAACGTTAGTCATTTATCCAAATAACGGAATGCGGAAACTTCCCACGTTACTCGAAGGATCAACGAAACCAAGGCCCTGCTCCCTTCGTATCATTTCTGCGTAGGAAATTTCGGGGCGAAAGAACTTAGCTACCATGCGGGGGATATAGTCATGTCAAAGACTAATCAGCTGTATGTGTATTGGGGAAGTTTTAAAACTTTGAACTCCCTTTCTTTGGCCACACCACTATTGAGCGCAGAGCCTGCCGTGCCGCTTAGCTATTAGAGTACAGTAGAGCACTGGCTGGAATTAATAACAGCGACATCTGCTCGAAAGATACTGTGGTGGTAACTCCGAACTGCGGCTTACCCCAAACTTCTAACTTTCACACCTTTCAGAAAAAAGAACGAGTTCTGTTGCGAGTCCAGCTGACTTTGTCGAATGAACCACCAAGTTCAGATAGACCAACAAAGTACAACGTTGGGCAACCATTTGGTAGCAGGTTGCTTCGGGGTTTGCAAAAAGCGTTTTACGAAAATTTTCGGAATTGTGCAGAAGGACCTATTATGGCCCATTGTATTGTAATATCAGTGGACAAAAAGGTGGAGATTAGTCTCTATATGCTCGGAGATCCTCCGAATTAAGGACATCGATGGCCATTCAAGTGGTGGCAAATAGGGGAGCATTGAAAGGTCCGCAACATCGCTGCTGAAGTGGGCCTAGGTATTAGCCCTGTCCAACCTAATGAAGCACATTGGCAAGGAATTGCTTTCGAAGCGAAGGGTGATTATATTCAACCAGCAAGTCGTGCAACTTTGCCAAGGGCAAGCATCGAGCTACAAGGTAGACACGCAAATAGAAAGCCTATGACGGGTCGCTCTCCACAAAAGCTTATTGGTCATCAAAGCCAAGGCCACCAAATAAATTATTTTTAAAAAAGGCAATTGGTCTTTCTATTTTCCGACCCCGTCATTCATTACGACGTTTCACTTGGAAGATGTATAGTCAACTTCCACTAGATATCCACATCGATGGCGCTGTGCTACCGAACTTCAATCACCAAAAGCTGAACTGCTACCAAAGTACGGAGGCGTAAGGTAAAGACGCGTTGTAAAAAAATACAAGAAAGTCGGAGCAACAGATTATCAAGCCTTAAATCTGTAAAAGATATGTTGAACAAACAATTTCAGGAGGTTTGACACATTTGAGTTCAGCCCAATAGACCTGGCGGCCGCCACTTCCATGAACACAAAATTACATCCGTTAACAAATTGAACAACGGTTTGTTCCTCCATTTGTAAAGAAAATTCTCGCCTTATTGGGAACCCAAACAAAACTAATTACGGAGGAGAAACCTGCCGCGTGAGGTCCACGGTACTCTGCCAACATCTTTTTTACTTAAACATGGGCCAAGTACGTACAGCATGTGGAAAGTTTCCGCACGACATAAAACGATTTCCGTGTACTCAAACGCATGTTCTTAAATCTTCTGCAGTCTTTTTATGTGTCCGGGAAACACCAGATGTCTGCTAAATTGATTCCTTTGCTCGAAGCCTTGCCAAATTGATTGAAAACATGTACTTTAGCTCCTTTAGTATATATGGGTATTCCATCCCATTTCGACCCATTTTGAACCCGACCCCTTTAGAATTGGCTGAAAGTTTTTTTCTAGCTTACGAAAGACGTTTTTCAGAATTTTTTCAAATTTTTTCATCCAACTCAAAAAAAGTTATGAATCTAAAAAAAAAACACCGTTTTTGTTTTCAAAATGCTATAACTTTTTCAAAAATTGACCGTTTGGGATATTTTTTTCTTTTTAAAATTTGTTTTTAAATGTACTTTTCGGAAAGAATACAAACAATTTTTTAAAGTTTTTTTTTTGTAATTTTTAATTTTTTCGAGATTTTTCGAATTTCGCCATTTTTTCTCATATAAAACTTCAATCAATTCTGCAATCATCCCCACTAATCCCGGAGTGGACCGATATATATATTTTTTTTTATTTAATTGAAAAAAAAACTTTACAATTTTTTTTGTATTTTTTCCGAAAAGTACATTTAAATACAAATTTAAAAAAAAAAAAAATCCCAAACAGTAAATTTTTGAAAAAATTCGGTGGCGAAAGAGAGAGTCAACTGTGGAAGACAATACCTAAGTATAGGGGGTTTCTACGTGGTTAAACGTAATGGTTAAAAGTGCCAGGATGTCATTGAAGCAGTGACATAACGAGCACGTTGAGAAAGATCCACTGTGCGCTTATTTGTGAGTATATAACTCCCCTTTGGACTAAGAGCAAGAGACTTACAGTTAGTATATCCCACTACTTTAAGTATGTTCGTACGCGGTTTCCAAAAATTACCCGGTTATAAAAGGTAGTCGTATCGGAAACAGTACTCGGACCTAAATATGTACACGTATCCAAAGAAGTACCCGGTTCTAAAAATGTACTCAAATTCGAAAAAGCGCCGGTTATGGAATAGTAACTCGTTATAAAAAAGACCCTCACAAAGAATGTCCGGATCCGAAAAACTACACGGTTCTAAAAAGTACCCGTTACTTCAAAAAGTGCTCGATCATTTACTTCAATGGTACCATAACTCGGAAACACGATTTTTGAGTAATTAAAGATGTAAGAAACCTCAAAAAAAAAAAAAAAAAAAAAAATGCGGGGGGTGCTTGTGCCATTTTTTTCTTACAACAATACTAGTATTTTTTTTTCATTGAACTGTCCAACAGCCGGCTGGGCATTGGACCAAACCCACTTTTTTTGTAGAGATTGAGGCTTAAGTAGACAAAGTACTATCTCCGTTTTTCGAAGTTAGCCTCCAAAAAATAGAAATAGATATCCGCTTTCTAAGTTCGAAATTCTAGATTTCGAAATTTTTTTTTTTTTTTTGTTAACGCGTTCAGCAAATTAAAAAAGTAAAAATGTGGTCGTGGTCCGCCTTTTTCTTTTATTTGAATGGCTGAATTCTTTTTTTTGAAAAATTACAGTACGATCAATTCCAGTGGAGAGTATGTGCAGAATGAAAGTAGTAGCCACTATCATGGGACTATCTGACTTCTCACCTCGTATAACAGCTGTTATACTAAATTTCTCAAAAAAAGAATTCAGCCCTAAAAATAAAGGGAAAGAGCGGACCACGACCACATTTTTACTTTTTTAATTTGCTGAACGCGTTAACAAAAAAAAAAATTTTTTTCGAAATGTTTCTACATTCGAACTTCGAAAGCCGATATCTATTTTTTGGAACTAACTTCGAAAAACGAACACAGTACTTTGTCTACATAAGCCTCAATCTCTACAAAAAAGTGGGTTTGATCCAGAAAAAAAGCTGATTTTGTCGTATAGTGATACTGTTTTAAATTTATTTTGAAAACATTTTTATTTTCATTTTTTGTTCGATGAGCTTTAAATCTAAATGTATGTTTTTTATTTTTGTTTAAAGCTATATTTATTTAACAATATCGTTTCCATCTTTTGCTCTACGCTTCATCGTAAAAATTCAAAATTACAGTGAAATTCTGATTTGTAACCATAAACTACAATGGAATATGCCGCAATTATGTAGGAATGCAATATACAATGCAAAAGTTGATAATTTTTAGGAAATATGTAGAACAAAAGTTGAGTACAAGTCTTACATGTTTTACGAGAGAAAAAAAAAAAAATAACAAAAACGTCACGCTCTTTTGATATTAAGGTGACTTCTCTTGAAGCAACATTAAACTCATTCACGGTGTTGCACCCACAACACCTGTCAGCACAGGCGTTTTTTATTAATAAATATATGTGCATATGTATGTGAGTATTAACATATGGCACATAACATAAGGGTGGTGTGATTTTTTTTGATGTTCAAACATCTTTGCTTTGGTAGCAATGAGTAAGCCGGCTGGTGAGTGCAATACCACTCGTACTCGTCTGCCGTTTCAAAAACGCCCTATCTTAGAAATCTATTGAACAGCGCCCTATTTCAAATTTTTTTTTCAAAATCGCCCTAACTGGCTATAACTCAACATCTTTTGACATTATCTGGGGCGCATATGAAAAATATAGTGTTAAAGGGCGTTCTTCAACCGGATTCTGAAATAGAGGTGTTTTGAGGGAAATTTTAAAACAGGGCGTTATTCAAAGGTTTTCGAAGAGGCAGCTGAGATAGAATGATATTCCACTCAGCAGAGGTTTGAACAATGTATATAGTTAAGCTGATATAAAGGGAAATGATGGCATCAATATGATCGAATAATGAGCTCGAAGAAGAGGGGATGTAGCGGGTTAGGGGGCTTAAAATATACCCTCGGCAGGTATACCTGTCGTAAGAGGCGACTAATATACCAAATTGATTAAAGGAATTGTGTAGCGCAACCCTTTCAAAGGGTTGCAAGCGCAATTTATTGCTTCTCCAACCCAATTGCCAACCTCACCTACCCGTGGCGAATCCTGTTTCTTTAGCTGCCGAGGCTGTGGGGACCCCAATTTTATCTAGAATCTAGGGGGTGGGAGGGCGTTATGGTCTACAAGGTTTCATGTTGATCCGAAATTGAATTTTAACATGCATATTTCATCTATAGCCAACAAAGGGTTGGGTTTACTTGGATTTGTTAAAAGATGGGCTAAAGAGTGCGATGATCCGTACCTCACTAAGGTTCTTTACACATCGCTGGTTCGTCCAATACTCGAGTATTGCTCATGCGTTTGGTCCCCTGTTTCTCAAAAGCATATAAAGCGTCTTGAGTCAGTTCAAAAGCAATTTTTGATATTTGCATTGCGCGGCCTTAATTGGGACTCAAGTCTCCACCTTCCTCCATACAGAAGTAGACTTCTTCTTATTAACTTACCCACTCTGGAAAATCGGAGAATATTACTGGGGGTATTGTTCATCCATAAGCTCATTATTGGAGAAATTGATTCTGCGGACCTCCTCAGTCGCTTGTTTTTTGCGGTTCCCCCTAGAGTATCCAGACACTACGTTCGTTTCTATTTACCCCTTTGTCGACGAAACTTTGCTAAAAATAATCCTCTTCTTATCTGGTGCGCTCACTACAATGACTTGTATAGCTGTATCAGTCTTGAATGTACTTTTGCCACTATACGTAATGCAATACTTGCCTATCTAATTTAAGAGATACAAGATAATTTAATTTGCCGGCATTTTATTCCTTCCATAAAAGACAGGCACTATCTCCCTTAAGGATGGAGGAACACTTATCAACATGTATCATTAAGAAGGAACAAGACAGTACTGTGTTGATTGGAATCTGGTGCATTCCAACAACGTAAAAAACATGCTTTTTCATGAGTCACTGACCGGAATCGTATGCATTCCGGCAGTATAATCTTATGGGTCAGGCATCGAGCTGATTGGAATCCGGTGCATTCCAACAACACAGGTCATGTTACTTTTTTATGCCTTGTGATGGCGTATCCTCATTACACTACTCTTAGCACTGCCGGATTCCCATGACATGCTGATTGGAATCTTGTTGCATTCCAACAGGAAGATTGGAATCCACTGCATTCCGAAATCATGCTGAGCGGAATCTGATGCATTGCGCCAGTTTAAGATTTCGGCATAAGTTCTTATTTCTGCTCATATTTCTTATTATTATTATATTCTG
Source organism: Eurosta solidaginis (assembly GCF_040869045.1). Taxonomy (NCBI): domain Eukaryota; kingdom Metazoa; phylum Arthropoda; class Insecta; order Diptera; family Tephritidae; genus Eurosta; species Eurosta solidaginis. The sequence goes on from NC_090323.1 coordinate 193,192,702, forward strand.
AAATTAAAGAGTAATGTTCATTAATATTTCTTTGTTTGTAATATAACATTGTTGAAATCTCGATATATCTTAAATTTTATCTTTTGAGTTGTATATTTATATATCTTTTATATTATGCAGTCGACCATAGTTTGTCGTCGACTTTAAATAATAAATAAATAAATAAATAAATACTAAATCGTTCCCGAGATGGGCGGGCTAGTACCTTATTAGGTCTTGTCACCGGAACGAATCGTATCTGCATCGGGTAAAGGACCATCAACACCTACACTACTCCCCAAAACCTTCGGGGAGTGTCCGTATCGCTACAGTAACAACAACAGGGAATGTATTAAAGAAAACGGGGAAAGGGAAATGAAAAGGATATGTAAAGATACTAACGGCATAGCACAACAACGGTAGAAGGAGTTTAGTTCTCTTTTTTTTAATGATTATTCCGATATAATTAATTTGGACGGGTTAGCCGTCCAGAACCAGAACCAAAGCGATTTAAACTCCCTTGGCGTGACGAATTGGCACCAGGTGGCAGAGCGAAGAGGCGACTGGCGCGCCTTGTTGGAGTGGAGGAAGAGTATATGAAAATTAGTATAAAATTGTACAAATCAAACTTCACAATTTTTATTCTTTTTTTTTGGTGTTGGCTGAAAGGCCCTCAATGAACATTTTTATTGTGCTGAAATATGCGAATAAATATTTCCAGGAAGAATTCCTGTGTCAGATCATTAGTCATGAAGGTCAAGGATGAAGATACTATTTCAAATGTTCATATGTATTATTATCGCTTTAATTTGTGAAAAAGTTGAAATGTCCTGCAACAATATTTAGCGATTTAAAAACAGCGCTTGACTACGCTGGTTAGATCTTGTGATCGCTCAAAAAGAGGATAATCCGGTCCAGAAGGTAGGCTTATCCAGCCACCTTAGAAGACGAAGAAAGAGGTAGACTTTAGGCACGATATTATCGCCCCACCTTAATACATCAATTCATGTGTAAATAATACGTGAATGACATCTTACAATGGCAAAAAATAGCACACGGTGAAAGGTAGAAAAAATTGCAGAATTTTTAAATGCATTTTATGAATGAATTTCTTTACAAATAAACAAGGTAAAAATGGAAACATAAAAACATACATTCAATGTAAAAGAAACAAGTATAAGTAATAGTAACAATGCACAGTGGTCGGTCTTATATGGTTGGTGGCCAAAAATACTTCCAGTAGAGATATCAATGTGAAAGTTTGGTCACGGCTTTACAAATATGTGACAATTATTTTTTCATAAAATTGGTGCGGGTGATACCTTTATACCGACCCACAACCACCCACTTTCTCCGCATGCATACAAAAAGTAAGTATATGTGGGGGAAAAGTGGTAAGATGTGTCTATCGCAAAAATAATGTTTAATAGTATTAAATAAAGAAATTGAAGTTATTAAAAGATCTTTCATACATACCAATAACAAAACAAAAAGACACACGAAAGTTTACATTTGCATATCTTCGACTGGATAAAATAATGTCGTATGTTACATGTGAGCTCATATAACATACGACAATAATTTATTAGGGTGACGCTATCAGAAAACTGTCGCAAAACAAAGTTAGTGGCATAAAGTGGCAGCTGTTATTAACACTTTAGAATCTTAAAAATTTTACCAATAACAAGATATAAGTGCCAACGTGAGGGTCGGTGAGGAACCCAACTAAAACTTTAGCTGAAATTGAAATATTAGTGCAAATAAACACTAATAGAGGCACTGGTGAAATTTTAAATAACAAAAAAAAAAAAAACAAGTAAGGAAGGCTAAGTTGGGGTGTAACCGAACATTACATACTCAGTTGCGAGCTATGGAAACAAAATAAGGGAAAATCACCATGTAGGAAAATGAACTTAGGGTAACCCTGGAATGTGTTTGTATGACATGTGTATCAAATGGAAGGTATTAAAGAGTATTTTAAGAGGGAGTGGGGCATAGTTCTATAGGTGGACGCTATTTAGCGATATCGCCATAAAGGTGGACCAGGGCTGACTCTAGAATTTGTTTGTACGATATGGGTATCAAATGAAAAGTTTTAATGAGTATTTTAAAAGGGCGTGGGCCTTAGTTCTATAGGTGGGCGCCTTTTCGAGATATCGCCATAAAGGTGGACCAGGGGTGACTCTAGAATTTGATTGTACGATATGGGTATCAAATTAAAGGTATTAATGAGGCTTTTAAAGGAGAGTGGTGGTAGGTATATATGTGAAGGCGTTTTCCAGATATCGACCAAAATGTGGACCAGGGTGACCTAGAACATCATCTGTCGGGTACCGCTAATTTATTTATATATATAAACCACGAACAGTATTCCTGCCAATATTCCAAGGGCTCTGGATTTCGCCCTGTAGAACTTTTTCATTTTCTTCTACTTAATATGGTAGGTGTCACACCCATTTAACAAAGTTTTTTCTAAAGTTATATTTTGCGTCAATAAACCAATCCAATTACCATGTTTCATCCCTTTTTTCGTATTTGGTATAGAATTATGGCATTTTTTTCATTTTTCGTAATTTTCGATATCGAAAAGTGGGTGTGGTCATAGTCGGATTTCGGCCATTTTTTTTACCAATACAAAGTGAGTTCAGATAAGTACGCTAACTATGTTTAGTAAAGATATATCGAGTTTTGCTCAAGTTATCGTGTTAACGGCCGAGCGGAAGGACAAACGGTTGACTGTGTATAAAAACTGGGCGTGGCTTCAACCGATTTCGCCCTTTTTCACAGAAAACAGTAATCGTACTAGAATCTAAGCCCCTACCAAATTTCAAAAGGATTGGTAAATTTTTGTTCGACATGGCATTAAAAGTATCCTAGACAAATAAAATGAAAAAGGGCGTGGCCACGCCCATTTTGAGATTTTCTTTTATTTTTGTAGTTTGCTGCACCATATCATTACTGGAGTTGAATATTGACATAATTTACTTATATACTGTAAAGATATTAACTTTTTTTTTAAATTTGACCTTAAAAATTTTTTTTTAAAGTGGGCATGGTCGTTCTCCGCTAATTTTTATTAAGCATACATATAGTAATAGGAGTAACGTTCCTGCCAAATTTCATCATGATATCTTTAACGACTGCCAAATTACAGCTTGCAAAACTTCTAAATTACCTTCTTTTAAAAGTGAGCGGTGCCACGCGCATTGTCCAAAATTTTACTAATTTTGTATTTTGCGTCATAAGTTCAATTCACCTACCAAGTTTAATCGCTTTATCCGTCTTTGGTAATGAATTATCGAACTTTTTCGATATCGAAAAAGTGGGCGTGGTTATAGTCCGATATCGTTCATTTTAAATAGCGATCTGAGATGAATGCCCAGGAACCTACATACCAAATTTCATCAAGATACCTCAAAATTTACTCAAGTTATCGTGTTAACGGACGGACGGACATGGCTCAATCAAATTTTTTTTCGATACTGATGATTTTGATATATGGAAGTCTATATCTATCTCGATTCCTTTATACCTGTACAACCAACCGTTATCCAATCAAAGTTAATATACTCTGTGAGCTCTGCTCAACTGAGTATAAAAAACACAAAAAGCTAAAGACACTAAAATTATTTCAAAATGAAGTAAATACCTTTGACTTCAATATTCATTTCCATTTATTTCAATACAATCATTTTTTATGTATTTTTAAATAGCTTAAACTTGCACTTTATTTTTAACTTGCTCAAACTGCAAAAACCACCTAATATCATAACCTCACTTTTGAAGCTATTCTTAAAGTGTACAGTTCGAATACAACAAAAACAAATATACCTTTTAAAATGCTGTTCTAATTAGAGATACTAACGTCACATTTGGTGAAAAGTTTTTCACTTTGATTTTTTTATTTTTGGCCTATGGAACCGACTACTGTGCAATGCAAGCAACTAGTGCCCACCGGCATTTCTTTTTACTATAAATAAGTACCGACGGTTGTTTGCTTTCGTGCATAAGTAATCAACATTTCTCACATACATAATTAGGCACAAATGATTGTAACGGTGAGTTGGTAGAAATGAAAGAGTTTCGTATATTCACTAACATTGTAAATGTAATTAAGGTGGTAAAAGCAGCACTTCACAAATCATAGGGTGAGAAAATTTAATCTATACAATTCTAGGAAAAATAATGTTACCAACATGTTTCGCGTTCAAAACTAGTCTTGTAACGTGCTAGCTTTCATTGGGATGTTGTTGTTGTTGTTGTAGCGATAAGGACACTCCCCGAAGGGCCTGTGGAGTGTTATCGATTTTGATGGACCTTTGCCGGATGCACATCCGATACATTCCGGTAACAATCACCATTATCCCGACCATCTCGGGAACCGACACATGAAACCTTCTAGGCCATACCGCCCCCTCCACCCAACAGATTCATGAGGAAATTGGGGGTCGCCAGAGCCCCGGCTGTTGAAGAAAAAGGTGAGATTGACAATTGGGTTGGAAAAGCTATGTATTGCGCTACACAACCCCTTGGATCAATTTGGTATTTTAGTCGCCTCTTACGACAGGCATACCTGCCGCGGGTATATTCTAAGCCCCGTAACCCCTGAGGGGACGACGATATCTGCACTACATAGGTGAAAGTTAGGCTTTTGGTTCAATTCAAATTATGTGTGTTTTAATTGCCCCCCGCAAAATCTGGGTCCATCTACATTCTCCTGCAAAAACATCAAAAAGTTCACTGTAGCAAGGTTCTTTTATTTGAGGCGACGTAAACTTATTTTCCAAATTCCTATAGAAGCCTTAGACGACACATTAATGATCTTGGTGTAGTTTACACTTAAAAAGCGGTGGAAATAGTCTTAATCTAAAATGTATTTTTGCAATTATATCGCTCTCTTGTTTGTCATGCCTAGCTACCTTATGACTTTCACGAATTGGGAATATCGCATGATGGGGGGTAGCACTGATTCGAATGTAGAGAATCAGGCTCATGTGGTGGCAATACTTTATGATAACAAACCTCAATGCGTTGGTTCATTAATCAGGATGAGCAAGGCGGTTTCAGCTGCATATTGCGTGGCATATTATCCTGACTATATAAGTTACAAAGTTGCAGCTGGTGTAACGAATTTATGTGACGAACATGTACAAATTCTCAATGTGGAGATAATACTTCATCCATATCCTGCTCATCCCGAAACAGAAGATATGCGTATTGCTGTGGTGGAAGTGCGTGGAAGGTGTAGACAGGCCCCAACATTAGGAACAATAGATTATCGCGGTTACAAATTTCCGGATACCACATTTATGCGAGTTACTACAGGAAATGGCATAACTTCGAATATACTCCAATCTACTGTCCTTACTTTAAGTAGAAATGAGGTTCGTTATTTAATGAAGTGGGATTTTTCAAAAAAAGAAAGACCGATGAAGCTCTTGGTACACGTCTTGCGGACGTTGAATTTATTGGGGCACCGGGCGTTGTGGAATGAAAACTTTGTGCGGTGATGCAATATAATATCGGTGATACTATTGTTTTTACACGCACAAATACTCCAGATACAATTGCCTTTTTAAATCGAATGATACGTTGTTAAATGCGGGGTGTTGTTATAAATCGACCACTGAGTGGAAAATCACCAATATTGGGCTGAACACCCCATTTCATACACGCTGCAGCTCACGCCAAAGCATATAGAAATTATTCTAAGATAGAGCTTTCTCGAAACGGCAACTGAGATATGGTGATATTCCAATCAGCAGTCGAAATAGCGTTATATCTTTTTGTGTTATCTACAAATAAATGTTTATAATTGCGATTTAAAAAAAATTTTTTTGATTGTTGATGAATGCAATGAAAGTGTGACACATGCAAATGCCTTAGATTGTGAGATCAAACTTTATTCTTAGCTTTAAACTTTCCCCGTTAATGAATAGACCATGAGATAAATAGATAATTTCGGAATAAGTACTTTATGGCTCTGGCAAACTCCGTATAAAACAGCTGTTGCAATCAACCTTATAGCATAACGCCTTAGTGATAACCAATAAGCAATTTGTTTTTGGTTGAAGTACTGCAGATGCAAAACCATGTATGTACGTATGTAAGTGAAAGTATGATAAATTAAAAAGCAATAAATATCGCTGTATATTCAACTCGATAATTAGAGCGAAACAGATTGCAACGTCAAAAGTAACATCACATGTGCATTACTGAGTGATTGTCGTAATTTAAAGACATTACACTGTGCTACACTGATTTTGCACTTTAATAGCGACCTAGTGTCCGTTGTAGGTCTTGATGAGTAGATCAAGATGCCGTGTTTCAAAATTTTCTAACACCCCGAAATTTTCAAGTTATTGTTAAATAAAATAATTAAAAAAATTTTTTAAGTTAAACGGTTTTATTGAAAACAATACTTACATGAAATAATAATAATACGAAAATCTAGAAAATAACTAGGTAGGTCCTAGGTACTAGTCATCACACTCCTTATAAATCTAGGGTATTGATCAGACAATTAAATAAAAGCGTTGGGCGCGTGAAATTTCTAAAAATGTGAGGCATAGCATAACCTGATTAAGGTTCAGTTGGTTTTACTTATGACTATCAATAGAATTTTGACGCGTCCAACGCTTTTATTTAATTGTCTGATCAATGCCCTAGATTGATAAGGAGTTTGATGAATAGTACCTAGGACCTACCTAGTTATTTTCTAACTTTTCGTATTATTATTATTTCATGTAAGTATTGTTTTCAATAAAACCGTTTAACTTAAAAATTTTTTTTAATTATTTTATTTTCAAGTTTTTAGTCTTTATTTAATTGCCTATTATTTCTCATTCTATTTAGTTCATTAGTGACTCATTATTACAAGGACTCTTTCCTGAAAATTTGTTACAACCTAAGTCCTCAATACATAATCCTTCCAAAGACTTTACTCGACTCTGCGCCACGTATGCTTGTCCCTCCTCCAACGCCAAAATATTTTGATGTCACTTCTACTGGACTGTATGCAATATTTGTTCCAAATATGAGCCAAATCGGGCATCATAGGTCGCTTTCTATTCATGTATGTATTATGTGTTCCAAATATGGACCAAATCAAATCGGACCACAAATACGATTTTTGTGAATATCTCGATCCATGCGCCACCTAGCGGCCATTTTTATACTCAGTTGAGCAGAGCTCACAGAGTATATTAACTTTGATTGCATAACGGTTGGTTGTACAGGTATAAAGGAATCGAGATAGATATAGACTTCCATATATCAAAATCATCAGTATCGAAAAAAAATTCGATTGAGCCATGTCCGTCCGTCCGTCCGTCCGTCTGTCCGTTAAGACGATAACTTGAGTAAATTTTGAGGTATCTTGATGAAATTTGGTATGTAGGTTCCTGGGCTCAGATCGCTATTTAAAATGAACGATATCGGACAATAACCACGCCCACTTTTTCGATATCGAAAATTTCGAAAAATCGAAAAAGTGCGATAATTCATTACCAAATACGCATTAAGCGATGAAACTTGGTAGGTGAGTTGAGCTTATGACGCAGAATAGAAAACTAGTAAAATTGTGGACAATGGGCGTGGCACCGCCCAATTTTAAATGAAGGTAATTTAGAAGTTTTGCAAGCTGTAATTTGGCAGTCGTTGAAGATATCATGATGAAGTTTGGCAGGAACGTTACTCTTATTACTTTATGTCTGCTTAATAAAAATTAGCAAAATCGGAGAACGACCACGCCCACTTTTTAAAAAAAATTTTTTTTAAATTCAAATTTTAAAAGAAAAGTTAATATCTTTACAGCATATAAGTAAATTATGCCAAAATTCAACTCCAGTAATGATATGGTGCAACAAAATACAAAAATAAAAGAAAATTTCAAAATGGGCGTGGCTCCGCCCTTTTTCATTTAATTTGTCTAGGATGCTTTTAATGCCATAAGTCGAACAAAAATTAACCAATCATTGTGAAATTTGGTAGAGGCTTAGCTCCTAGGACGATAACTGTTTTCTGTGAAAAAGGGCGAAATCGGTTGAAGCCACGCCCAGTTTTTATACACAGTCGACCGTCTGTCCTTCCGCTCGGCCTTTAACACGATAACTTGAGCAAAAATCGATACATCTTTACTAAACTCAGTTCACGTACTTATCTGAGCTCACTTTGTATTGGTGTAAAAAATGGCCGAAATCCGACTATGACCACGCCCACTTTTTCGATATCGAAAATTACGAAAAATGAAAAAAAAAATGCCATAATTATATACCAAATACGAAAAAAGGAACGAAACATGGTAATTGTATTGGTATATTGACGCAAAATATAACTTTAGAAAAAACTTGGTAAAATGGGTGTGACACCTACCATATTAAGTAGAATAAAATGAAAAAGTTTTGCAGGGCGAAATCAAAAGCCCTTGGAATCTTGGAAGGAATACTGTACGTGGTATTACATATATAAATACATTAGCGGTACCCGACAGATGATGTTCTGGTACACACTGGTCCACATTTTGGTAGATATCTCGAAAACGCCTTCACATATACAACTAAGGGCCACTCCCTTTTAAAACCCTCATTAATACCTTTAATTTGATACCCATATCGTACAAACGCATTCTAGAGTCACCCCTGGTCCACGTTTATGGCGATATCTCGAAAAGGCGTCCACCTATAGAACTAAGGCTCACGTCCTTTTAAGATACTCATTAACACCTTTCATTTGATACCCATATCGTACAAACAAATTCTAGAGTCACCCCTGGTCCACGTTTATGGCGATATCTCGAAAAGGCATCCACCTATAGAACTAAGACCCACGCCCTTTTAAAATACTCATTAACACCTTTCGCTTGATACCCATATTGTACAAACGCATTCTAGAGTCACCCCTGGTCCACTTTTATAACGATATTCCGAAAAGGCGTCCACCTATAGAACTAAGGCCCACTCCCTTTTAAAACACTTATTAACACCTTTCGTTTGATACCCATATCGTACAAACAAATTCTAGAGTCACCCCTGGTCCATCTTTATGGCGATATCTCGAAACGGCGTCCATCTATAGAACTAAGGCCCATTCCCTTTTAAAATAGTCATTACCACCTTTCATTTGATACCCATATCGTACAAAATAAATTCTAGAGTCACCCTTGGTCCACCTTTATGGCGATATCTCGAAAAGGCGTTCACCTATAGAACTTAGGCCCACTCCCTTTTAAAATTATCACTAACACATTTCATTTGATACCCATATCGTACAAACAAATTCTAGAGTCAGGCCTGGTCCACCTTTATGGCGATATCCCTAAATGGCGTCCATCTATAGAACTATGGCCCACTTCCTCTTAAAATACTCTTTAATACCTTCCATTTGATACACATGTCATACAAACACATTCCAGGGTTACCCTAGGTTCTTTTTACAACATGGTGATTTTCCCTTACTTTGTCTCCACAGCTCTCAACTGAGTATGTAATGTTCGGTTACACCCGAACTTAGCCTTCCTTACTTGTTTTTCTTATTATTGCATTGTCATCGGGTTCTGAACTATATTCCAAGTTTCAAGCTTGTAGCTTATCGGGAAGTTACTTAAATTTCAATTAGAAGATTCGTTCACAACGGCCGTGCATGCGGCCGTGCAGCCTGTCAACTCAAGCTAAATAAAACCGTTTAAAAACTGTTTTTCTTGTACCTCACGCATTAAAAAATTCGTTACTCCGTCATTTTTCCATCAATTTTTGATTGCTTAACAGTTTCGGCTTCAAAAATATATATATTTGTCTACACTTTTTATAGCAAATTTTTGAGATTTTTTAAAAAATTTTCTCGTTTTTTTTTTAAATTTTTCAAAGTTTGACGGCTTTTTAATGTATCATTTCTTTAATGAAAATTTTTTTTCTAGAAGAAATGGAGAGAATATTCTATCCCGAGTAAAAAAAGTGCCGGTTGATCAAATTCGGTTGAGAATTGTTTAAATAACAAGACTTTTTGTGAACAAGAAAATTCTGCGCTCATTGTACAATCGATATCGCGTCGGGTCAGGATTAATTGTATGATTTCGGTATATCGCTGCCATCGTATTGAGCATTCTTATTGTTTCTTTTGTTCGACCAATTATTTTTTGTTATAATAACAAAAGTATTTGTTTGCAGAAGTAGCAATCTCCTGGCTTATGGAAAAGTTGACGATGCCATATCATTGGGGTTGAGAATGGTAAAGGTTGTTTGTTGCATTTCCCAGTTTTCCATTTTTTGAGTGCGCTGGATCACTTCACACAAGCATACTCTGGTTCATACCAAACATTTTCACTATACACGCGATTAAAGAAAGATGTGAAAGCTTCTGTGAAAGCTGCATTGGTTTTTAATTGTACACGATGTTGTGTATCAACGAATAACCCGCAGACGTAACAAAACATATTACGCTTATCACACATTGTTAAAAAATTACCTTGTAGCAACACGTACAACCACTGACTGATTTGATTCTATCAAAATGACAGTATCCTAAGTTTCGTCTTGTAATTTACCTTACAGAGGCAAAGAGGCAAATGTGTCGGAGAGCAATTAAAGCACTGTGTATCTCATTTCCACAAACAAGAAAAACCGTGGTCATATAAATTTTTCCTAACACATGATTTGATGATAAAAGTAAATAATTTTGTTTATCTTTGTTTCATAATTAAATCATAAAAAAAGGTTAAACGAAGCATAGAGAAAGCTCAAAACAACGGCGACGATATACTGAAATCATACATTCAATCCTGACATGGCGCGATATCGATTCTACGATGAGAGCAGAATTTTCTTGTTCAAAAAAAGTGTTGTCATTTTAACAATTCTCAACCGAATTTGATCAACCAGTACCTTTTTACTCGAGATAGAATATTCTCTCAAACTCTTTAAGAAAAAAAATAATTCATTAAAGAAATGATACATTAAAAAGCCGCCAAACTTTGAAAATTAAAAAAAAAAACGAGAAAATTTTAGATAACTTTTAAAAAATCTGAAAAATTTGCTATAAAAAGTGTAGACAAATATATATATTTTGGAAAAATGACGGAGTAACGAATCTTTGAATGCGCGAGGTACAAGAAAAACAGTTTTTCATCAAACCTACGATAGGAAAGTACATAAATAGTTATGTACATATTTTTTTTTTAGTATATACCAGCTTTATTAGGGTTCTAAAAGCACCATAAAAATTTTAGAAACAAGGTTTTTCAATTAGAAGAAAATTTTTCTAAGTGGTGTCGTCCCTAGGCAGTGTTTGGCAAGCACTCAGAGTGTATTTCCGCCATGAAAATCTCGCAGTGTAAACTCATCTGCCTTGCAGATGCCGTTGGGATAAAACGCGTAGGTCCCGTCCCGCCAATTTCTAGGAAAAATTAAAAAAGGAGGACTACGCAAATTGGAAGAGCAGCTCGGTCTAAAATCTCTTCCGATGTTATGCTTGAATAACACCCTATTTCAGAATTTGTTTAAAAAAGGACTAATTTCAGAATTAGGTTAAAGGACGCCCTATTACAGAATTTTCTTTATAAACACCCCAGCTAATGTCAAAATGTGTTGAATTTGAGCTCGGATAGGGCATTTTTGAAACAAAATCTAACATGGGGCGTTCTTCAACCGAATGCAGTGATAGGACGTTTTTGAAACAAATTCTAAAATAGAGCGTTATTCAAATGTTCCCTGCGATAGGGCGTTTTCGCAACATAAATCGAGATAGGGTGATATTCCACTCAACAGTCGATTTGTCGCACACGTTCGAACAAAATTACCAAGATCGGTTGAGGACAACCCCCACATTTTTATTAAAATATCGCAATAGCTACATTTGTTTTTGGAGTTCTTTGAATTATTTTAGTATTTAGTTATGTAGCCCAATCAATTTGAGTCTAACAAAGCTTAACTTATAGGTCTGACAAATTTTTTAAACTTTTAATGTGGGAAAGTCTTAAACACCCCTCGGAAAAATTGTCAAAAACCAATGCGATTTCTTAGAGACCTATAATTTGAAATGTGTTGGACTAGAACTTCAAATAAAAAATTCAAATTTTTTTTTTAATTTTCTCGAATCTCCAAATTTTTTCCATAAAGTTTTTGAAATTGGTTTGCACAAGCCAGACTCGTGCGCATCTTGCGATCTTGCGCATAAAAGTCTCATATCAAATATCAACAGAAATCAGCTGTTCTATCAATCGATCATCTATCAATAAAAACTTACATGCGCTTGCGCTGCCATCTGGCGAATGTTAGCAACTGTCGGTAATGCAGTGTTCTAATCAAATATTCACAATAGTGCCATAGTATAAATAGATTTCTTTGTGTGCTCACAATCGTTTATTTTTAACAAATTATTTTAATCAAATATAGCTAAACAAAAGCACTACCACCAATAATGCCCAAAGCTCGCTAATAGCACGAATCTCCATCTTTACAACCAAAACTTTATTTATAACTAGATTTGGATTCCAAATAAGAGCGAAAAAGGGACATGCACATAAAAACAGCAATTAGAAATAATATATAAGATAGTGTCAGCTACACAAATTTATAGAAGTTTTTTCTTAAAATATCGAAAATAAAAAAAGAATAACTTAACCGACGAAGTTTAATAAAAATTGCCACCGCGTTTTTTCTGTTCACTGCTGTATTTTGCTAAAACCCCAAACAACAGGACAACACACATACGTGAGTACAACAAGTAAGGGTGTCTAAGTTCGGGTGTAACCGAACATTATATACTCAGCGTGAGCTCCAATTGTACATTTCATTTCAGATAAATTACTTTTCTACATAACACGTGACAGCGCCCGATTAAAAAACATTTCTCAATTTTTACTAGAAATATTTTCTGCTATAAGGAAAATACATATGTGCACACAGTTCCATTACGATATGGAAAATTTTCTTCGAGTTATGGCTCCCGAAACATAGAAAACTGCTTAGTCATAAAAGGGGCGGCGCCGCACCCATTTTCAAACATTTTAGTGTTTTCCAATTTAATGTTATAATTCAATTTAGAAAGTAAAATTCTATTGATACAAAGCACTTTTTCGCTAAGATATAGCTTATTATTTTTGTCCACGACCCTTTAAAAAATCTTTTATATAAAAGTGGGCGTGGTCCTTAACCGATTTCGTTAATTTTTCTTCCAAGCATTCCTTATACTAAAGGGAACCTCTCTAGCGAATTTTGTTACGATAGGTTTAACAATTTTTGATTTATGATTAATGATATTTGTAAAATTGATTTTATCACAAGTGGGCGGTGCCACGCCCATTTTAAAAATGTTTTTCAAAATTTTATCAAGAGTCTCAATATCAGTCCACATGATAAATTCCAACATTCTAGGTGTATTATATACTAAATAATCAGGTTTTTTGTCTTTTTCAAAATGTTATATATCGTCGCTTGGCGCGCAATACCGCGTATTCGCAAAACACAATACGGCGTATATACCAAAATTTCCAAAATCGAGATTTCGTTACCCCGACTATGACTCATCGCCCTTAATGTATTTACGTTAAAATTCCGCCGTTTTTATCAACAAAACCCAAAATAAAAATCAAAAGCAATACCGCGCATAAAATTAAAAAAAAATTTGGGCGCAATACCGCTTATATTTTAGCTCTGACTATTACACAAGGATGTGTAGAGTTGAATGTAGGCCTTATTTTGGTAACTTGGTAAATATACACTTTGATTTTGTATACTCTATAAATTAAAGCATGCTTTTTTAGGAAAATATTAAACATTTGTCCTTATTTAAACGAAAAAAGATGAATGTGATATCTGAATCGGATTCAAAGAAGGAAAAATTTCTGAACATGAGTATAATAACCACATTGAACGAAAAAATGCGGCAAGAGAAGAAAAATCAAAAGATAAGTTGTTAGCAATAAATGGTGAAATACATTTAATTAACAGCTGATGTCCAAGCTCTTAAGTTATGCCCTAAAGTAAATGCCAGTTCCTCATACGTTAAGAAGAAGCTCGCGTTACATAACTTTACCATTTACAATTTATCTACAAAACAAATTTTATGTTATTTGTTCGATGAAACGGAGGCCAATCTGAAATCATCCACTTTTACATCATTTTATGTTGATTACATATCTTCATTGCTTCGGATGATCCAAAAACAGTTGTTGCATATACAGATAGATGTACCTATCAGAATAGAAATGTTGTCCTTGCTAACGCTCTTCTAAACTTGTCTACAGAGTACAAAGTTGAAATTTATCATAAATATTTAGAGAAAGGTCATACTCAGATGGAAGCAGATTCTGTTCACTCAGTGATTGAGAGAAAATTGAAAAATAAGCAAGTATACCTTCCATGCCAATATGCTCATGCAACAGAGGAATAGCGAGTAAACCCATTCCCATATGAAGCAAGATTGGTAGACATTATCTTTTTTTAAAGATTATAGCAACAAACAATTCTATACATGCAGCTCTATACGACCTGGTATAGGAACAGGAAAACATGTCGTTAATAATTTGCGTATATTAAAATACTTGCGGAACAATCCAATTCAGATTAAATTTTAACGATGATTATAAGATACTACCCAGGCAATCTAAAAAGAATTTAGGAAAATATATACCCTCTGCACTCTACAACTGACGTTTGAAAATAACCAAAACTAAATTTGAACAATCACCACACAGGGAGTATGTAGCATTATGCGTCATACCCACCTATGTAATACACTTGCGGCATCACGCATCATGAGCTTCTATGCCAAATACATTTTAGTCATAATCATATTACAATATTATACAACATAAATTATTGAACTAACCCAGCGGTTAGCTAACATCAATGGAATGCCGAATATGAAACCCTTGTCCGTTCACAGCTAATAAATTCTGCTTATTATTTACATACAACCAATAATGGGAATTAACCAAATACTCACATTAATCTGCTGACGTTGCAAGCAGGCATACAAATCTACATGTATGCAAGCAGGCATACAAATCTACTTGTATGCAAGCATGCATACAAATCTACATGTATGCAAGCATGCATACAAATCTACATGTATACAAAGCATGTATACAAACCTACATGTATGCATACCCCATTAACAATGTACATATTTTTAGTTTATTAGTATTAAGATAATTATGAATGTATAGGTTAAGTAAATAACTATAAAAGAGAAAGAATTTATTTAATAAAAAGAATTAATGTTTGACTACCAAACCTTTCACATCTTTTATTCCAAATCAAACATTTCAAGTATAAACATAATAGATAAGTTCATTAAACTATGTAAAATTTCCATATAATACTCAATTTAATTACATTAATCATACTCCAATGCCCTACCACGCTGAGCCAAAGGGGTTTCATGACGGCATCTCCGGGGACAGTCTTCATGGAGTTTAGGGAGTTTCTCTCGGAATGCGGGTGTCTGTTTTGAAATCTATGAGCCCATCCTCGGCATACATGAATCTATTCTTATATCCTGGGAATGGGTTCGTGGATTTCAGAGGCAGACATTTGTATTATAAGTAATAATCTTGGAGTTCTATGGTGACTGCCTTTTGGTGATGGATTTTCTTGAGATTTTCTTTGGCTTAGCGCAAATAATTTTTTTTATTTTTTTTTTTTTAAATATGTACGTATAGTGAAGTCTTTTATTTGAGAAATAAGCCGAAAACTCTGGTAGCTAGTGCTTAATATTATTTAGGTGTAGTAATTATTAATTAGTTATTACTCTTGTTAATAAATAAATAAAAAAAAAATTTTTACATTTACAACAACTTAAGAAATTCATACCACCTGATTGCCACAACTTCTACGATAACTTACCTTTTGACGATAACTTTGTACTTGGCGGCCACCGTGGTGGGATGGCAGCGTGCTCCGCCTATCACACCGTATGCCCTGGGTTCGCACCCCGGGCAAAGCAACATCAAAATTTTAGAAATAAGGTTTTTCAATTAGAAGAAAATTTTTCTAAGCGGGGTCGCCCCTCGGCAGTGTTTGGCAAGCGCTCCGGGTGTATTTCTGCCATGAAAAGCTCTCAGTGAAAATTCATCTGCCTTGCAGATGCCGTTCGGAGTCGGCATAAAACATGTAGGTCCCGTAGGTAGAGGAGCACGACGCAAATTGGAAGAGAAGCTCGGCCTTAGATCTCTTCGGAGGTTATCGCGCCTTACATTTATTTTTTTTTAATCGCTTAGTTGCTTAGTTATTTTAACACTAATTTAACTTTATTTAATAGAATGTATATTTACTTTGATAATGATAAATAAAATAAATTTTATGGGACCTATTTTCTTTGAAATAAAGCAATGCAATACCGCGTATTTTTCAAAAAGTTATTTTTTTGCAGTTTGAGTGCGACGCTCACTTTCAATACCAATCTATTCTGGGACCAGATAAGCTCGTGTACCAAATTTGGTGAAGATATCTCAATATTTACTCAAGTTATCGTGCTAGCGCACGGACGGACGGACGGACATGGCTCAATCAAAATTTTTTTCGATACTGATGATTTTTATATATGGAAGTTTATATCTATCTCGATCCCTTTATACCTGTACAACCAACCGTTATCCAATCAAAGTTAATATACTCTGAGCGCAAAGCACGCTGAGTAAAAAAACATGTGTGAATTCCATAATGCAATAATAGCCGTCATTCAGTGAGTTTTTTAGCTCCGTATCACGATAATTTTTTAGGGAACACTCTGGATCATTGTGAGGCTTGAGAAGCAGAGGTGTCACTATTGTATTTCATTTAGCACATATGGCTGAAGGCCAGGCAGGGACATCAATTTTTGAAAAAGTAGGTTTATTACAGGCATTGTTGCCAAACTAAAGATAAGAAAACTTCTCAGGAAAATTCTCTATTAGAAAAATGTATTAGATTTTGCGAAAACTTTCATGATTTTTTTGATTTTTGCCATGCTTTAACGGCAGAGGCGCCACTGTGCGTCGTCATAACTCAAAAAACATGACTTTTGAGTTAATAACATATAAACGTACCCAATATCATGATCTATGTTGTATAAAAAAATCTTCGTGATCAGTTAAAAATTTAGCACGTGTTTTAAAAATGAAAATATGCCTATATATGCGCAACATATGGCAGTTAAAATCTTTGAATGGCTCTCCTGGAAAATTGTGTTTTTTGAGTTATGACGACGTTGCAGCAAATGAGCGATATGTAAATAGATAGGTATAAGAAAAATGCTCAATAAAAATGAATGCATGAATGAATAAGATTTTAACAAATTATCTGGCTCACAAATTTAACTATATTTCTATTTGGATTTATCTAGCTCAAATCGTTGTGGTTGCATTTACATGCAAATTGTTTACCTGGCTCCGGATCATTATGACGGGATGATGGCTAACAAAGGTGATGTCGACCACACAACCTCACTTTTTCGGCAGTTCTGTATGCCATTATTTACTTGTATTAAGTAATAAATTTTGATTGCTTTCATTTTTCGTACAAAAAAAAAATTTGTTTTCTGCAAAATTCAAAATCATTTTAAAATTTTTGTGCCCCAGAACAATCCAAAAATGCGTTTCTGTAACTTTTCTCAATCGAGTTTCTGCATTGAAATCGATTTCACGTCATTATAATACAGAGGTCGTCAGTCAGTAAAATAATTAAGCTAAGGCCACACTGAGCTGCACTACACTGCGCTTCACTTTTTTGCCTGTTAGATGAACAAGGCTGCGCCGCGCAGTGCTGCTGCCGCTAGGTGTGAATTGCTTCATAAGAATACATGCGATGAATATTCTGCAGCGCAGTGTAGAGCAGCTCAGGGTGGCCTTAGTTTTATTCTAGCTCACTTCACAAATTTCATTACTCCCTTGCCTTGAGTATTAACTGAACTAACAAAGTAGCAGCATTGAAAAATACTAGTTTATTTACGCATTAAAAAAAAAAAAAGGCAAACAAACGTTCATTCCTAGAATGTTTCAATTGTTTAATGTTAGCAATATTTTTATTGACTCTAGCAATAAAAAAAATAATTGTATAGCATATTTACGAATTATTTTTTGAATGTTAACAAACCAGTCCCAATAAACATTTTTGTCAATTCTCAGTTTGAGATACATTTGAGAATCAGTCCATTTCTCACATTTAAAACGTTTTCAAATGCATTTCAAATAACCGTTGATAGCATTCTCAAGCTAAAAGGCATATTTTTAATATGAAAATTTTCTTTATTTTCAAATTGAGAATTTTGTATTCTCAACTTCTGCTCAAACGAGAATAAAGCGCAACGAAATGGAATCCACTGTTGCGCCACTTTCGGTAAGGAATTTTATTATTTGCCTCACTTCACTTTTAACTCGTTTAGATTTATGCATAATGTAGTACAATGTCACTTAATATTATTAAAATGTATAGGTAAATACTTCCTTATTTTTATACCTTTCATGAAAATGAAATGGTATATTAATTTCGTCACGAATCCCAAAATTGTAAGTCCTTAAAGGAAAATAGATATGTAGACCCACCATTAAGTATACCGAAATAATCAAGATGAAGAGCTGAGTTGATTTAGCCATGTCCGTCTGTCTGTTTGTATGCAAACTAGTCCCTCAATTTTTGAGATATCTTGATAAAATTTGGTGAGCGGGTGTATTTGGGTGTCCGATTAGACATTTGTCGGAACCGGCCGGATCGGACCACTATAGCATATATCCTCCATACAACCGATTTTTCAGAAAAAGAGGATTTTTGCAATATCTTCCTCAATTTATCAGATTGAAGCTTCAAACTTCACCATATACTTTCGTATATTGCACATATTGTTGTCTGAAAAAAGTGGTGAGATCGGTCGTATACATAGTATATATCCCCACAACCGATTGTTCAGATAAGAAACTTTTCGTAATTACTGCCCTATTTTAAGAGCTAGAGGCTTCAAATTTCAACGATAGCTTACGTATATAGTACATATTCTTGTCTGAAAAAATCATAAAGATCGGTGGTATATATCTTAATATATAAAAAACACGTGTCACTATGTTTGAGGCCAATGGACTCCTAAACTACTGAACCGATTTTGAATTTGTTTTGCACCCCGTGTGTAGTTTGATCTAACTTGAAATATGGGATAGGTGACTGGATGACTAGGGTCTCGGGATATAGGCCAAAACGTGGACCCGGGTACCCGTAGAATGTTTTACAGAATATGGATATCAAATGAAAGCTGATGATGAATGCTTTAGTGGAGGGTAATTTACATACCCCTGGGTGACCAGGGTCTCATGATATAGGCCAAAACCTGGACCCGGGTACCCCTAGAGTGTGTTTATAGAATATTGATATCAAATGAAAGCTGTTGATGAGTGCTTTAGTAGAGGGTAATTTTCATACACCTGGTGACTAGGGTCTCGAGATATAGGCCAAAACGTGGACCCGGGTACCCCTAGAATGTGTTTATGGAATGTGGATATCAAATGAAAGCTGTGGATGAGTGCTTTATTAGAGGGTAATTTTCTTACCCCTGGGTGACTAGGGTCTCAAGATATAGGCCAAAACGTGGACCCGGGTACCCCTACGATGTGTTTATAGAATATGGATATCAAATGCAAGCTATAACAACGTAACAACAAAAATTGTTAATACATCCCAGAGCACGGGGAAAAAGTGTCAATAAAATATGACACTATGGCATCATCGCCATAAACAAAGTCCAATTTTCACAACTATTCTGTAACAGATGTCGCAGTGCTGTGAATATCAATTGGCAAGAACCAGAATTGAAGTAGGAATAATGAAGACAAACAAAAAACCGCTGTGGTGGCTGAATGGTTATAGCAGCGGCGCCTAAACGTTGCCGATGAAGGAATTTAGCAGTTCCCGAAATGGATCTATACAACGAGCTTTGGCAGTTGTCTAAAAATTGTTTCTTTCTTCTATTCTAATTTAAAAATTTTTTCAATTAAGAAAAAATATATTATAACAATAATAATGATAAAATAATTATTGTTAGGCCTTGAGCTCGATTCAAACTCGCGATCTTACAAATCAGTAGGCCGATATAACAACAAAAATTGTTTATGCAAGCTGTGGATGAGTGCTTTAGTAGAGGGTAATTTTCATACCCCTGGGTGACTAGGGTCTCGAGATATAGGCCAAAACGTGGGCCAGTGAATGCCTAGACAGTGTTTATACAATATGGATATCAAATGAAAGCTGATGATGAGTGCTTTAGTATAGAGTAATATATTTTCCAGAGACGGACTGGGACTGGGATTAGGACTAGGGCTGGGACTGAAACTCGGAGTGGGACTGGGGCTGGAATAAAATACATACCACCCTCTGGGACAGGCAATAAGGGATGCAGAAGAATGAGAAGATATTGAGAGAAGAGAAAAGAGAGAAGGAGATTGAGAAAGAGATAGAATGAGACGAAGATGAAGATAGATGAAGCGAAAAAGACAGAGGGATGAGTGAATAAAAGGATTAGGAAAAAGTGAAGAGGGGGGAGGGCAGAGTCAGACGGAAAAAGCTTATTAAAATGTATGCAGATAGGGCAAATTTAGGGCAGGACAACGTCTGCCGGGTCTTCTAGTAGTATATATATATAGTATATATATATATTCGCAATTTCAGCCCAATTTTAACAGCTAGAAGCTCCAAATTTCAACAATTGCTTACGTATATACTATATATTGTTGTGTGAAAAAATCATATAGATCGGTGATATATGTAGTATATATCTCATACAACCGATTGTTCAGATAAGAAACTTTGCGCAATTTCTGCCCCATTTTAACAGCTACAAGCTTCAAATTTCAACAATTGCTTACGTATATAGTATATATTGTTGTGTGAAAAAATCATAGAGATCGGTGGTATATATAGTATATATATATACTATATATATATATACTCTATATATATATATAGTACATAGTATATATATATACTATCAGACCAATTCTAAATATTCTCGCGCAATTTTGTTATCGCTGATTTTTTTATTCCCGCGGAAAAATTCCTCCAATTCTGTTGTCCTAGGGAGAAGAATAATTGGGGAATAGGAAATTGGAATTTTCGAAGTCATGTGTTTTGCCAATTGAAATTTTGTTGCGCATTTCTATTTTTGTTTAAGAAATTGAAAAGTTTAATTATTGCTCCGAGTTTGTTTAAAATTTAGAAATAAAATATGAACAATACACAATATTGCATTTCATATGGAATTGACTAAAATTAGTAATGAATTGGTGCCACAGCAACATCGACAAAGGAGCATAAGAAGAAGCAGACGGCGGGATAACACAAATCCGTTGGAGTTGTCTTCTTCCATTCAGCAAAGCAATTTTCTGGCGGACAAGTCGGGAGCCTTCTTAAAAAATCCTTGCACAATTTCTGGATGGCTGCATCAAATATACCAAGAGCTCTTCAGTTGCTTATGATATACTTTTCGACTTAAAATGTACATATTTTAGCACAAATTTGTACAAATAAGTTCTTTCTTAAAAGAACCATTTTTCTTTAATTATTTTGATGCATTCCCTTTAATTTAACAAGTGAAAAAACTCCTAAGAAATGGCAGAGAAATCTCCCTCTCACTCACATTCATAATACCTACTTTTCTCCCGTAACCAGTTTCCCCTTTTTCGAACATTGTTCAGAATAGGAGGAAAGGGAGAAGTGAAAAAACTCACAAGGAATTTTTATTTAGAATACGAGGAATGGGAGAAGGGAAAAAACTCGCACGGAATTTTCGTTTAGAATTGGGCTGTATATATATATTTTTTTTTTTGCAATTTCAGCCCCATTTTAAGAGCTAGAAGCTTCAAATTTCACCAAATGCTTACGTGTATAGCATATATTGTTGTCTCAAAATCATAGAGATCGGTGGTATATATAGTATATATCTCATACAAACGATTGTTCAGATAAGAAACTTTGCGCAATTTCTGCCCCATTTTAACAGCTAGAAGCTTAAAATTTCACCAATTGCTTACGTATATAGCATATTGTTACGAATATTAGCAACAATAAGGGGTACTGCCATCTCTAAGCCGATGCTAAGCAGTGACGTGAATGCACATCAATAATTCAATCATTATGCCTACACATATGTACGTACACGCCGCAGAGAAGCAACGTACAAACACATGCAGATATCTTATCTGAGATATGCAATTATAATTATGGAAGTGTCGCTCACAAATACACGCGCATATGAGAGCTATACACGTACATCTGTAGTTATAATTATAACAGATAAGCAACTAGTAGATTCTAGAACAGAAGCGCCTGGAATATGCAACGAAGAAATCAAAGAGTATAAAAGGTCTCAACAATAGAGGCGCTACAATCAGTTTCGATTAAGCACGCTATCTGTCGAGCAATAGTAGAGTTATTTATTGTGAAGTACTTGAATAAAGTCCATTTTGCATTATTAAATATTGGAGTTATTTATTCACCAGTTTAGTGATTTGAACTTAGCAGAAGGTTGCAAATAAGAGGATTTGCAGTAAATTCGTTGCAATATATTGTTGTCTGCAAAAATTATAGAGATCGGTGGTATATATATTATATACCCCACATAAACTGTAATGTTTACCCCTTTTTTACGGCTAGAAGCTTCAAATTTCAACAAATTTCATCAAATACTTACGTTTACGTCATATATTGTTGAAATACGTGATTCGTAGTCATAGTTTTTACATGCAGACCACAAAAAAGCTGAAACTTTGCATCCTCACACAAAGTACCTAGCTATTTTTTTACCTTTATATTAAGTTGCTTTCATGTTTATCTCCTCATTTCCATACGAATTTTTGACCCACGGAAAAGTCTTTTTCGGTAACTTCCCGTTGAGCTAGACACTTGATACTTAGAGTATAGTTCAGATCTGGGAGACATTACAATGCAAGTGAAAAAAAATGCGCTAGGTGGCACACGTATCGAGATATACAGACAATATATTTATTTTAAAATGCAAATTTTGAGATCGACTTTTAACTAACTTCTCGGTGATCCAGAGACTTGAAACTCAGCACATAGTTTGCGAGTCGATGGCACTACAATTCGCGGAAAACAAAATGCCGCCAGGTGGCAGACGAATCGAGAAAAACGAAAATCCCTGAAAATTCCTGAAAAAAACGCAGGGAATCTTGCGATCGATTTTTAAGTAACTTACCGGTGAGCTAGAGACCTGAAACTTGGGCCGTGAGTCAGAACCCGGTGCCAATGCAATATTTGATCAAAAATATTTCGCTAGGTGGCGCATGGAGAGATATTAAGAAAATTAGTTTTGATTTGGGAATCTTTCAATCCATTTTTAACTAACTTCCCGGTTACCTAGAGACTTAAAACTTGGCACACAGTTCGAGGCTTGGTGACAATACAATTTACAGAAAACAAAATTCCGCCAGGTGGCGCGCTAAGTGAGATAACTACAAATCATTGGAAAACGAGGGGAATCTTGCAATCGAGTTTTTAGTAACTTCCCGGTGAGCTGGAGATATAAAACTTGAGCCGTGAGTCAGAACCCGGTGACAATGTAATATTTTATCAAAAAAAATTCGCTAGGTGGCGCATGGATCGAGATATTGAGAAAATTAGTTTGATTTGGGAATCTTTCAATCCATTTTAAACTAACTTCCCGGTTACCTAGAGACTTGTAACTTGGCACATATTTTGCGAGTCGATGGCACTACAACTCGTGGAAAACAAAATGCCGCCGGGTGGCAGACGAATCGAGATAAACGAAAATCCCTGAACAAATGCAGGGAATCTTGCGATCGATTTTTAAGTAACTTCCCGGTGAGCTAGAGACCTGAAACTTGGGCCGTGAGTCAGAACCCGGTGGCAATGCAATATTTGTTCAAAAAAATTTCGCTAGGTGACGCATGGATCGAGATATTAAGAAACTTACTTTTGACTTGGGAATCTTTCAATCCATTTTTAACTTCCCTGTGACCTAGAGACTTGAAACTTGGCACGCAGTTCGAGGCTTGGTGACAATACAATTTATAGAAAACAAAGTTCCGCTAGGTGGCGTGCTAATTGAGATAACTACAAATCCCTGAAAAACGAGAGGAATCTCGCGATCGATTTTTGAGTAACTTGCCGGTGAGCTAGCGACTTGGAACTTGGGCCGCGGGTCAGAACCCGGTTTCAATGCAACATTTGATCAAAAAAAATTCGCTAGGTGGCGCACGCGGATCGAGATGGTAAGAAAACAAATTTCAATTTTGGGAATCTTTCAATCCATATTTAACTAACTTCCCGGTTACCTAGAGACTGGAAACTTGGCACTTAGTTAGAGGCCTGGTGACAATACAACTTATAGAAACAAAGTTCCGCTAGGTGGCGCGCTAGTCAAGATAACTGCAAATCTTTTAAAAATGGGGGGAATCTTGCGATAGATTTTTAAGTAATTTCCCGGTGAGCTAGAGACCTGAAACTTGGGCCGTGAGTCAGAACCCGGTGGCAATGCAATATTTGATCAAAAAAATTTCGCTAGGTGGCGCATGGATCGAGATATTAAGAGAATTAATTTTGATTTGGGAATCTTTCAATCCATTTTGAACTTACTTCCCGGTTACCTAAAGACTTGAAACTTGGCACTTAGTTAGAGGCCTAGTGACAATACAACTTATAGAAAACAAATTTCCGCTAGGTGGCGCGCTAGTCAGGATAACTGCAAATCCTTGAAAAACGAGGGGAATCTTGCAATCGATTTTTAGATAACTTCCCGGTGAGATAGAGACTTGAAACTTGGGCCGTGAGTCAGAATCCAAAATTCCAAACGCCTTTTTGTAGGCAGCACTAAAAAAGTGAAAATAAAAAGATGATAAAAAAATTGTAAGGCCTACCTTTATATAAATGGACCAAAAAATAGAAGGCAATTTTTTCTTTAATACAGACATAATCTTGTTGAATTTTGACTAAAAAGCTTTAACAATAGCTCTTGTAAAAGAATTTTGGGATTTAAAATTTTCGATTTTTTTGATGTTTTGTCTTTATGAACTCCTGTTCACTAAGATTGAAAACTTTAGTTATAAAGTTTTTGGCCGTGTTCAGTGTTTGGTCTGATTTTATGACTTCAATATCTAAGAAGGGCAACTTATTGTTTTTCTCTTTTTCTATTGTAAATTTTATTTTAGTATGCTAGTTACTAAATGTTTTTAATATTTCTTCCACGTCCTTAGTCTTATTTATTGCGAATATATCATCTACATATTTGTTTATGTATTTGATATATTGTCCTTTGATTTGAGCTCGGCAATGCTGTCGTCAAGAATTTTTTCTAAAACTATATCAGCTACAATGGGCGAAAGAGGATTCCCCATAGGCATACCATATACTTGTTGGTAAAAAGTGCAATCATACGTGAAGTAATTTTTGCCCCTCAAGCAGAATTCAAGACAGGTTTGAAATTGTTCCTTCGTCATTGTTGTATGCATTTGTAGGTTACCCCACTGTTTTATAATTGAGTTTATTGCTAAATGTATCTTAAAAGTATATTTGTGAAGAGGGAAACAACGTCGAACGATATTAAAATTTCATCGTCTGCAATCGTGATATCTTTTAAGTTCCGCTTTAGTTGTAAGGAATTTTTCACATTAAGACAGTCCGAAATTATATTTTTGAGGGTTTTTCCTAAATATTTTGAAAGTTTTAAACATGGCACACTTACTGATGATTATATCGGCCTAAGTGGCCATAAACTTTATAACTAAAGTTTTCAATCTTAGTGAACAGGAGTTCATGAAGACAAACATCCAAAAAATTCGAGATATTTTATACAAGAACGGCTACCCTAATAAACTAATAGACGCGTGGATAACAATAGCCAAAATCAAAGCTAACTGCACGCCAAGCAATACTGAACAGAGAAAAGAACAAGAAAAACTAATATACACAGGCGTGACATACATACCAGGATTAAAGGACATCAAAACAATAGGTAGCATCGTACGCAATAACAAAATAAAATTGGCACATAAACCAAATCAAACTTTAAGTACAATATTTACACAAACAAAAGACAAAATCGACAAAGAACAACAACACAATGTTGTACACCAAATCCAATGTAATGGGAGCGCAGCCGAAAATTGCAAACAAATATACATTTGAACACCAAAGCGATCGCTAGGCGTCCGAATAAATGAACACAGACTTGACGCGAAAAATAAGAAAACAACAACAGCACTATGCGAACATTAAACCAATACAGGACACACAGCGGACTTCGGAAACACGAGAATATTAGATATTGAGGGGAAAGAAAGAACACGAATGACGGTGGAAGCATTGAGAATACAACAAAAAATCAACAATGCTGTGAATTATAAAGAAGACGTCAATAACATCAACTGCGCTTACATGACGGCATTATCAGCTAGTGGACGATTCAGTGCAGATGAATGAATTAATGTTAAGTGTTGTTTATTTATGTTTAGTAATGTCTATATGTTTTAATAAAGTTATTTAACATTGAATGTAAGTGGAAAGTCTGTTAAAGAGTTATGTAAAGTTTTCATTGCTAAATATGTTAATGTTCGTTTTGTTTTATGTTTATATTTTTATGTTAAAATATACAGCCTCCCTGAGGAAGAAGGAAAATACCCATCGAAACGCGTAGGCGAAAAAGAAAAACTTGTGTTTTGTCTTGAAATTATCGGCCGAAAAGCTCCAATAACCACAAACTTAACTAAAAATATACACATTTATTTTCGTTTCCCAACAGGCGTAACATCAATACACATGACCAAAGCGTGTGAAACAGTGGGAAATATTGAAATGAGTTGTGAAATCAATGAACACAAAGTTTTAGCGTGAGTTTTGACTACGCACTACTTTATTTATTTTAATGTTTTATTTATTTATCGACTTATCGCCCTCGAATCAGTAATGTAACATAATGAAAACGATTTTGACTCCAATTGACCAGCGGGTCAGCTTGAGGAAGTTTTGGACCTCAGTCATTTTGACCTAATGAAAAATTATCACTATAATGTCACAGTAAATTGAAAATCTAAAACTTTTTGATCTCCTAATGACGTAACATAAATCGAAAATTTGGTCGAATTTCTTACTGAAACAGCATACAGATGTTCCAAAATTATACATATGAGAATTGTGTTTATTAAAAAAAGCCACGTGAAGTGATCGCTGAAAATTGTGACAAGTTTGAAGTTTATGTCATGTTAATACTGACACATGAATATTTTACTCAATTCACCAAAAATTCGTTCGATTGATCCCTAAGGAGAGCGGTCTGCGATTGTTCTCTTTTGTCCATATTGGGGTATAATTGATCCCCTCTAGTCCCTTTAAGGTATATGTGACATCAGTCAGTTTGAAATTTATGTAGCCAATTGAAATAAAAAAACAAGTAAGAACGGGACTGTCTTCGGCTGTGCCGAAGACTTCATACCTTTCATGAATGGGGCTGAACAATAATCTTATCCCGTTCGTAATCTCCGAATAATCGGATGTATAAGATAAGAAATATATAGTGAACAGATCTACATACCTTAAAGATTTTTAAGATAAATATAAAATAAAAAACGGGTAGGTACTTTGTGTGAGGATGCAAAGTTTCAGGTTTTTTGTGGTCTGCGTGTAAAAACTATGACTACGAATCACGTATTTCAAAAATATATGACGAAAACGTAACTATTTGATGAAATTTGATGAATTTTGAAGATTCTAGCCGTAAAAAAGGGGTCAAAATGACAGTTTATATGAAGTATATAATATATATACGACCGATCTCTATGATTTTTTCAGACAATAATATATGCTATATATGTAAGCATTTTGTGAAATTTGAAGCTTCTAACTGTTAAAACGGGGCAGAAATTGCGCAAAGTTTCTTATCTGAACAATCGGTTGTATGAGATATATACTATGTGTACCACCGATCTCAATGATTTTTTCAGACATCAATATATGCTATACACGTAAGCATTTGGTGAAATTTGAAGCTTCTAGCTGTTAAAATGGGGCCGAAATCGTAAAAAAAATATATATATACTATATATATATACTATATATACCATCATATATATATTATATATATCACCGATCTCTATGATTTTTTGACACAACAATACATACTATATACGTAAGCAATCGGTGAAATTTGAAGCTTATAACTGTTAAAATGGGGAAGAAATTGCGCAAAGTTTCTTATCTGAACAATCGGTTGTATGGGATATATACTATATATACCACCGGTATCTATGATTTTCTCAGACAACAATATATGCTATACACGTAAGCATTTGGTGAAATTTGAACATATCTAAACGATTTTTAAGATAAATATAAAATAAAAAATAGGTAGGTAATCTGTGTGAGGATGCAAAGCTTCACGTTTTTTGTGGTCTGCATGTAAAAACTATGGCTACGAATCACGTATTTCAAAAATATATGACGTAAACGTAACTATTTGAAGAAAATTTGATGAATCTTGAAGCTTCTAACCGTAAAAAAGGGGTCAATATGACAGTTTATATGAAGTATATAATATATATACCACCGATCTCTATGATTTTTTCAGACAACAATATATGCTATATACCTAAGCAATCAGTGAAATTTGAAGCTTATAGCTGTTAAAATGGGGTAGAAATTGCGAAAAGTTTCTTATCTGAACAATCGGTTGTATGAGATATATACTATATATACAACCGATCTCTATGATTTTTTCAGACAACAATATATGCTATATACGTAAGCAATCGGTGAAATTTGAAGCTTATAGCTGTTAAAATGGGGTAGAAATTGCGAAAAGTTTCTTATCTGAACAACCGGTTGTATGAGATATATACTATATATACAACCGATCTCTTTGATTTTTTCAGACAACAATATATGCTATATAAGTAAATATTCGGTGAAATTTGAAGCTTCTAGCTGTTAAAATGGGGCTAAAATTTGCGAAAATATATATATATATACTATATATATATACTATATATACCACCATATATATACTATATATACCACCATATATATACTATATATACGACCGATCTCATAAATTTTTTCAGGCAACAATATGTTCAATATACGAAAGTATATGGTGAAGTTTTTTTCTGAAAAATCAGTTGTATGGAGGATATATGCTATAGTGGTCCGATCCGGTCGGTTCCGACAAATGTCTAATCGGACACCCAAATACACCTGCTCACCAAATTTTATCAAGATATCTCAAAAATTGAGGGACTAGTTTGCATACAAACCAGCAGACGGACAGACGGACATGGCTAAAACAACTCAGCTCTTCAACCTGATTATTTCGGTATACTTAATGGTGGGTCTATCTATTTTCCTTTAAGGACTTACAATTTTCGGTTTCGTGACGAAATTAATATACCATTTCATTTTCATGAAAGGTATAAAAACAGGTAGGTACTTTGTGTGAGGATGCAAAGTTTCAGGTTTTTTGTGGTCTGCGTGTAAAAACTATGACTACGAATCACGTATTTCAAAAATATATGACGAAAACGTAACTATTTGATGAAATTTGATGAATTTTGAAGATTCTAGCCGTAAAAAAGGGGTCAAAATGACAGTTTATATGAAGTATATAATATATATACGACCGATCTCTATGATTTTTTCAGACAACAATATATGCTATATACGTAAGCATTTTGTGAAATTTGAAGCTTCTAACTGTTAAAACGGGGCAGAAATTGCGCAAAGTTTCTTATCTGAACAATCGACTGTATGAGATATATACTATGTGTACCACCGATCTCAATGATTTTTTCAGACATCAATATATGCTATACACGTAAGCAGTTGGTGAAATTTGAAGCTTCTAGCTGTTAAAATGGGGTAGAAATTGCGAAAAGTTTCTTATCTGAACAATCGGTTTTATGAGATATATACTATATATAGAACCGATCTCTATGATTTTTTCAGACAACAATATATGCTATATACGTAAGCAATCAGTGAAATTTGAAGCTTATAGCTGTTAAAATGGGGTAGAAATTGCGAAAAGTTTCTTATCTGAACAATCGGTTGTATGAGATATATACTATATATACAACCGATCTCTATGATTTTTTCAGACAACAATATATGCTATATACGTAAGCAATCGGTGAAATTTGAAGCTTATAGCTGTTAAAATGGAGTAGAAATTGCGAAAAGTTTCTTATCTGAACAATCGGTTGTATGAGATATATATCTCTATGATTTTTTCAGACAACAATATATGCTATATAAGTAAATATTCGGTGAAATTTGAAGCTTCTAGCTGTTAAAATGGGGCTAAAATTTGCGAAAATATATATATATATACTATATATATACTATATATACCACCATATATATACTATATATACCACCGATCTTTATGATTTTTTCAGACAACAATATATGCTATATACGTAAGCATTCGCTGAAATTTGAAGCCTCTAGCTCTTAAAATAGGGCAGTAATTACGAAAAGTTCCTTATCTGAACAATCGGTTGTGGGGGATATATACTATATATACGACCGATCTCATAAATTTTTTCAGGCAACAATATGTTCAATATACGAAAGTATATGGTGAAGTTTGAAGCTTCAATCTGTTAAATTGGGTAAGATATTACAAAAATCCTCTTTTTCTGAAAAATCGGTTGTATGGAGGATATATGCTATAGTGGTCCGATCCGGTCGGTTCCGACAAATGTCTAATCGGACACCCAAATACACCTGCTCACCAAATTTTATCAAGATATCTCAAAAATTGAGGGACTAGTTTGCATACAAACAGACAGACGGACAGACGGACATGGCTAAAACAACTCAGCTCTTCAACCTGATTATTTCGGTATACTTAATGGTGGGTCTATCTATTTTCCTTTAAGGACTTACAATTTTCGGTTTCGTGACGAAATTAATATACCATTGCATTTTCATGAAAGGTATAACAAGTAAGGAGTGTAACCGAACATTACCTTCTCAGTTGAGAGCTATGGTGACAACATAAGGGAAAACAACCATGTAGGAAATAAACCGAGGATAACCCTGGAATGTGTTTGTATGACATGTGTATCAAATGAAAGGTATTAAAGAGTATATACAACAATATATGCTATATAAGTAAATATTCGGTGAAATTTGAAGCTTCTAGCTGTTAAAATGGGGCTAAAATTTGCGAAAATATATATATATATACTATATATATACTATATATACCACCATATATATACTATATATACCACCGATCTTTATGATTTTTTCAGACAACAATATATGCTATATACGTAAGCATTCGCTGAAATTTGAAGCCTCTAGCTCTTAAAATAGGGCAGTAATTACGAAAAGTTCCTTATCTGAACAATCGGTTGTGGGGGATATATACTATATATACGACCGATCTCATAAATTTTTTCAGGCAACAATATGTTCAATATACGAAAGTATATGGTGAAGTTTGAAGCTTCAATCTGTTAAATTGGGTAAGATATTACAAAAATCCTCTTTTTCTGAAAAATCGGTTGTATGGAGGATATATGCTATAGTGGTCCGATCCGGTCGGTTCCGACAAATGTCTAATCGGACACCCAAATACACCTGCTCACCAAATTTTATCAAGATATCTCAAAAATTGAGGGACTAGTTTGCATACAAACAGACAGACGGACAGACGGACATGG
This sequence comes from Eurosta solidaginis, assembly GCF_040869045.1. Taxonomy (NCBI): domain Eukaryota; kingdom Metazoa; phylum Arthropoda; class Insecta; order Diptera; family Tephritidae; genus Eurosta; species Eurosta solidaginis. Next base: position 193,224,335 of record NC_090323.1, read on the forward strand.
CTAAAACAACTCAGCTCTTCAACCTGATTATTTCGGTATACTTAATGGTGGGTCTATCTATTTTCCTTTAAGGACTTACAATTTTCGGTTTCGTGACGAAATTAATATACCATTGCATTTTCATGAAAGGTATAACAAGTAAGGAGTGTAACCGAACATTACCTTCTCAGTTGAGAGCTATGGTGACAACATAAGGGAAAACAACCATGTAGGAAATAAACCGAGGATAACCCTGGAATGTGTTTGTATGACATGTGTATCAAATGAAAGGTATTAAAGAGTATTTTATGAGGGAGTGGGCCATAGTTCTATAGGTGGACGCCATTTAGATATCGCCATAAAGGTGGATCAGGGTTGACTCTAGAATTTGTTTGTACGATATGGGTATCAAATGAATGGGGTTAATGAGCATTTTAAAAGGGAGTGATCCTTAGTTCCATATGTGGACGCCGTTTCGAGATATCGCCATAAAGGTGGACCAGGGGCGACCCTAGAATTTGTTTGTACGATATGGGTATCAAATGAAAGGGGTTAATGAGCATTTTAAAAGGGAGTGGGCCTTAGTTCTATAGGTGGACGCCTTTTCGAGATATCGCCATAAAGGTGGACCAGGGATGACTCTAGAATACGTTTGTACAATATGGGTATCAAACGAAAGGTGTTAATGAGTATTTCAAAAGGTCGTGGGGCTTAGTCCTATAGATGGACACCTTTTCGAGATATCGCCATAAAAATGGACCAGGGGTGACTCTAGAACGTGTTTGAACGAAATGGGTATCAAATGGAAGGTGTTAATAAGTATTTTAAAAGAGCGTGGGGCTTAGTTCTATAGGTGGACGCCTTTTCGAGATATCGCCATAAAGGTGGACCAATGGTGACTCTAGAATGTGTTTGTACGATATGGGTATCACATTAAAGGTATTAATGAGGGGTTTAAAAGGCAGTGGTGGTAGTTGTATAGGTGGTCGCCTTTTCGAGATATCGCCATAAAGGTGGACCAGGGGTGACTCTAGAATGCGTTTGTACAATATGGGTATCAAACGACGGTGTTAATGAGTATTTTAAAAGGGCGCGGGTGGGCCTTAGTTCTATAGGTGGTCGCCTTTTCGAGATATCGCCATAAAGGTGGACCAGGGGTGACTCTAGAATGCGTTCGTACAATATGGGTATCAAATGAAAGGTTTTAATGAGTCTTTTTGAAAGGGAGTGCGCCTTAGTTCTATAGGTGGTCGCCTTTTCGAGATATCGCCATAAAGGTGGACCAGGGGTGACTCTAGGATATGTTTGTACGATATGGGTATCAAATTAAAGGTATTAATGAGGCTTTTAAAAGGGAGCGGTGGTAGTTGTATATGTGAAGGCGTTTTCCAGATATCGACCAAAATGTGGACCAGGGTGACCCAGAACATCATCTGTTGGATACCGCTAATTTATTTTTATATATAATACCACGAACAGTATTCCTGCCAAGATTTCAAGGGTTTTTTATTTCGCCCTGCAGAACTTTTTCATTTTATTCTACTTAATATGGTAGGTGTCGCACACAAAGTTTTTTCTAAAGTTATATTTTGAGTCAATAAACCAATCCAATTACCATGTTTCATTCCTTTTTTCGTATTTGATATAGAATTATGGCATTTTTTTAATTTTTCGTAATTTTCGATATCGAAAAAGTGGGCGTGGCCATAGTCGGATTTCGGCCATTTTGTATATCAATACACTACTACGATAACTGAGTTTAGTAAAGATATATCGATTTTTGCTCAAGTTGTCGTGTTAACGGCCGAGCGGAAGGACAGACGGTCGACTGTGTATAAAAACTGGGCGTGGCTTCAACCGATTTCGCCCTTTTACACAGAAATAAGTTATCGTCCCAGAATCTAAGCCCCTACCAAATTTCACAAGGATTGGTAAATTTGTGTTCGACTTATGGCATTAAAAGTATCCTAGACAAATTAAATGAAAAAGGGCGGAGCCACTCCCATTTTGAAATTTTCTTTTATTTTTGCATTTAGTTGCACCATATCATTACTGGAATTGAATGTTGACATAATTTACTTTTATACTGTAAAGATATTAAATTTTTTGTTTTGTCCAAAATTTTACTAATTTTCTATTCTGCGTCATAAGTTCAACTCACCTACCAATCTTCATCGCTTTATCCGTCTTTGGTAATGGATCATCGCACTTTTTCCGTTTTTCGAAATTTTCGATATCGAAAAAGTGGGCGTGGTTATAGTCCGATATTGTTCATTTTAAATAGCGATCTGAGATGAGTGCTCAGGAACCTACATACCAAATTTCATCAAGATACCTCAAAATTTACTCAAGTTATCGTGTTAACGGACGGACGGACGGACGGACATGGCTCAATCAATTTTTTTTTCGATCCGGATGATTTTAATATATGGAAGTCTATATCTATCTCGATTCCTTTATACCTGTACAATCAACCGTTATCCAATCAAAGTTAATATACTCTGTGAGCTCTGCTCAACTGAGTATAAAAATAACAAAAAACAAAAGGCAAGGAAATTAATAAAATAAAAAGATTAAATGTGATTGGATAGAAACATTTAAGAAAAATGCGGAGCTTTATACCGAACCTAAAATATTAGGACCACTATCGTAATATTTGTTTTTTTTTATTATTGTACAACACAAATACGAAAAAAAATTTAGAATATTGTATTAAATTTAAAAAAATTTTAAAATCCCTAAGAATTCCCGTACGAGTAGAAAGAGGACTTGTCCGACAGTACCCATTGGCGAGCAAAGAGAATCTGTCCGACAGTACCAGTAGGGGTACAAAGAGGGCGTGTCGAACAGTACCCAAAGGGGTACAAAGAGGAAGTGTCGAACAGTACAAAAAGGATCTGTCCGACAGTACCCGTAGGGGTATAAAGAGGACCAGTCCGACACTAACCGTTCAGGCATAAACAGGTAAAATTGGTCTCTCCATAGGACATGCTCAAACAAAAGGGATCACTCCAAGCCATATAAAGGGATTAGAACTGGCTATAGTCGCATATTCCTTTGCGACTCATCCCGGATTCATCCTAGTTATTTATTATTAAACTTGTGATCATTATGGAATCGTACATTTATTGAAAAATTGATAACTTTGAAGAAATAGTGGAATTACATTTTGCACACTTTTTAGAAACGATATGGCATGTTTTTAAGTATGAAATGAAAAAAATTTGTATGCAAAAGGTTTATTTGCTACCCCGTTTTCTTTGCACTTGCTTGGGATCATGAAATAAACTAAAGTGTAGAAGAAGAACAGAAGTAAAATTTTTAATATTAGCCTAGGGGCTATAGTTATTTACTTCATAACGCTTCTTTTGGTACCTCTCTCAACATTTTTGAACGTGTTGTAACTGGCGACCATTTTGTTAAGCATTAGTACTCTAGCTTTTTTAAGTGCAAAATCTAGTTATTAGTTTGATAATTTGTTTTAATTTTTTAGTGAAATTTTATGGAGCAGGCACCGTATTATGTGTACACATTCATTGAGTGCTGCCAACTTTCATAGTACTGATCCTGATCGTTCCAATGAATTGATCGTGATCCAGAGCTCGATGACTCAATGGAACGCTACTAATATGCACTCTGGGCAAACCGTTCTGCTGTTGAAATTTTTGGGTATTATGTCAGGTGGCTTTGCTCATTTAATTTTACGACTTTTTTTGTTTTTGCTCTAATTTGTCTTTTTGGCTTTGAGTTTCTAAAATTTCACTTTTATTCGGTTGAGATCAAACATTTTGGGTATATTTGTTCTATAACTTAGTACGCGATTTTGCAAAAAAATTGTACATATTTTGTTGCGCTTTTGTTTTGTACGACACTTTGATAGAAAATCAAACTTATTTGGGAAATTTCAGATTTTTCAAGTAAACTTGAAATTCAAGTCCCTGTATTTTCTTTCACTGTGAATTAAAAGAATATTTATTTAGTTATTGAGTAAATTGTAATCGCAGAAATTTATTGGAATTAATATTGTTAGAAGGCAGTAATTGCATTTTACTGTCTTTTAGTTATGGCAGTATACATCTTACCCAAATCAACAATTTTCATCTGACTTGCAATAATGTATTGTATATAAACAATTTTATAAACATACATAAATACAATTTATATAAATAACATTTGTTTTTTTTTTCTCTAATAATGCAATTCATTTATTCAATTGTTTTTATCAACAAACGTCAAACTAATGATGACGTTTCAACGACTGCAGACATATTGGTGAAACCCATTTCAATATTTCAATTACTCATTGATTGTTATAGTATTATTTATTAACGTTACTTAATTGATATGCATTTGATATGTAGGTGAATGTACGGAAGCGTGAGCGTACCACGAGAATACAGTGTGATCGATATGTTTTCACTTAACAATTATAAGCCAAATATTTTAAAATATTCTCGAAAATAAATTATCTAAACCCAATTTGGAACAGATGTTCAGAAGAAAGATTAAATGAATTACAAAGGCTACAAAATAAATTAATAAAAAATATCCTTGTACTTCCGCGTACAACTAGCACATCCAATCTATATGAAAACATGCTTGATATCCGAAAGTATTCAGCTCTTCAAACTATTATGGTCACATATAAGATAAAAAACAACTTAATGAAACACAATATACAATTAACTGCAGTAGAAAGCACTGATTATAACCTAAGAAACTCTCAGAACATCAGGACTCACTTTTTTCTAACTGAAAGATGCGCTAGATCTATTAGAAGCTACGGTATAAGATTATTCAATAAATTATCGTTAGAGATAAAAAATATAAATAACATTATACTATTTAAAAGATATGTAACAAACTTACTACTGTCTAACTATAATCTTAGAATATAAACATATATATAACCACATACTTAAAATATTTATGGAACAATCCAAATTATTTTCTCCTCTAATTCGGAATATTTCCTCTTGCCACAACTGATTGATGCAAAATGAGAAAAATGTATTCGTTATCTTCTCGCACAAAATTTTATATTTTTTGAGAAAATTGATGTATGTATATATATTGTATATCAAAGTTGTTAATAAAGAAAAAATAAAAATCGGGGGGTTTTTTTTTTCAATTACTTAGGGGAAACTCACTATCGGTTCAAGGTTTTACTTCTTTTGTATCGTAATTGCAGACATTCGTTCGATAATTGTAAACATATTTGAAAACGGCTAAAGGCGTCGTGATAAGCGCTTCGACATGTTTTGTCTAAAATTGCAGAATTCTTAAATATAAGGAAAATAATACTACTGCTCCAAGGGTTGTTGTTGTTGTTGTAGCAGTGCTTCGCCAAATCCAAGGGTCGTGCACTATTCCGAAAAAATTGCCCAAGGACCAAAGAAAGACAGAAAATTTAGTAGATTTTAAATACATTCTGGCGCCCGAGCAAACCTAACATACTTATGGTTGGTTTTCAAAAAATGACTTACATCAAAAACTGCCTCAAGCTGGCCCTCTGGTCAGTTTAGGTCAAAAGCGTTGTCATTATGTCACATTACTGACTCGAAGTCGGTAGAGCAGTTCGCGGTCAAAACACACGCTAAGTTTTACGTTCATTTATAACCCATTTCATTATTTCCCATTGTTTCGCACGCTTTGGCATTATTTAATGGTGGAATGCCTGTTGGAAAATGAAATGCCAACAAGGTAGCAAATAAAATTTGAATGTCAAATTTGTCATACCTTTGGGATATAGCCGTTCTCATTCAATTTAATTGTCACTTTGTAGTCAAAACGTAAGGCAAACGCATTTGACGTTGTATGACAAGTCGTTTCCATTGGTATTGCCAAGTTTGTGTTAAAATTTGACCTAGTGAACCAAGCATTAGACTTTGGTAGTTGAGGTCATATCCCAATGTTGCATAAAGCTAGGCGTTGGGAGTACAAAATACTGATGGCCTTCTAAGTTGCTATTTTCAACCTCTCATCTACTTTGAACTAATCTGTTTTCGTATGATTTCTTATTGGTCAAATTGTACACTATAAAACTTTCATATAAACAACATGCATATATACATATATACACATTACGTATAGGGGCCTTTAGACTTGGGTCATATGCAGCCGACGTACATAGGTATTTGTTTTACAAATTTCCAATGCAAATTCAATTTTTCTCCGTATGAAATTAGAAAAATAGTGAATGAATTCCATTAAGCGGTAGTGAGTAGTATATTATGTATAATATACTTGAGAATAAAATTTATTTATAATTACAGTTAATGCATAACGCACGTTTCGTATTTGCTCATAGTTTCATTCTTAGAAGTTAAGTGCATTTCTCATTTATAAAGATGCTAATAGTTTCGTATGTAGGTTAAATGAAAATGTTTGGGTAATTCCAGAAGAGTTTATTTATAAAGATGCTAATAGTTTCGTATGTAGGTTAAATGAAAATGTTTGGGTAATTCCAGAAGAGTTTATTTATGCATATAAAATACATGGAGGTCCACATCAAAAACGAAACTTTTTTATGAAAATCATATACAAATGTTTCGTTTTGGTGTGGATCTCTACATATTTATATTTTTCAACTACGGAAATTTTGTAAATTGAGCTAATGATGGCACCATAGTACTGCAGGATGCATCAAAGAAACCTCACCGTACCAATTTCCATCCGTGTGTTCGTAATGAACTCAAAACATAGGAAAGGCAATGCCCCAGCAAAACATTTGTAATTAAAAATCCTGTCTGTGCTCGTGCGTTACACGTCATAAGGCCAACTGAAATTATGACTGTTTCCCTAATGTCATTCTTCTCACCACCTGTCAATTCATCGGCCTATTTATTCAGAATAGCTAAAAAAAAAAACTAATTTCGTTTCTAAAAAGGCCACATCTGTGAACAGCTCGACTTCCTCATAGTCTGGTAAAGGAACATGTGTACCGCCGTGAGATATTGTGATTTCAAGTTCGTCGTCTCCCTCGCTATTTAGAAATGAGCACAAATATTCCATCCATAACTTAAGCACGCTCTTTACGTCCGTTGCCATGTCGCCATTTTTGTTTCGGCCTGATGAACTCTGGTCATCACCCGAATTTCCTGATAAAACATTCGAGCATTATTTCATTAATTCTTTAACTAGGCGTATTTCGGTTTCCGTGTCACGATAACGCTGATATACACTCGTGAAAGTTATTTTCCGAGGAGGCAACTTCCTCATAGCACCCGTAATACTGCCTGGTACGCTGTATTTCTAGCGGCGGTACGTAGCGAATGAAAAAACGCTGCCGTTTTCATATCTTGGCTGATGTACAATAATGATCCCAGTTGATTTTTATGCTTGATAGAGTATCTATAATGCTTATAGATATATCTATCTATAATTCTGAGTTCTTATCTAAATCGTTCGTCCGCTCTGTCGGAGCCTAGGCGCAGATAACAAGATGATTAAGAAACCCTCTCGCTAACAGATGTTAAAGAAAGTACAGTCTGCTGTGCACCATAAATCCATCACCTTGAATCCCTTTATCGTTCTTTTGCCTACATCCTTCTCTGCATGACCACTATACTAGTCTTTACAAAATTCGATTACTTCACTGCTGATGGCGATGACAGCCTTTGCATTCACAAGGAGATCGGCCCGCCGTGTCGTTCCTGATCCGACCATTCTACGAAGATGCTCTCAAATCATAGTTCTTTAAACCTTTACCCTGGTCTTAATCAGAAGATATATTTTCCAACCGAAGCATGCTTATAGTTTTCATCGCAAAGGTTTTTTAGCTGACATATCCCAATCCAAGCGCACACCCCAGATACAACAATATTTTTATACTCAGCGTGCTTTGCGCACAGAGTATATTAACTTTGATTGGATAACGGTTACAACCAACAGGTATAAAGTATCGAAATAGATATAGACTTCCATATATCGAAAAAAAATTTTATGAAGCCATGTCCGTCCGTCCGTGCGTTAACACGATAACTTGAATAAATATTGAGATATCTTCACCAAATTTGGTACACCAGCTTATCTGGATCCATTGATTGGTATTGAAAATGAGCGAAATCGGATGATAACCACGCCCACTTTTTATATATGTATATAACATTTCGGAAAACACAAAAAACCTGATTATTTAGTAAATAATACACCTAGAATGTTGAAATTTGACGTGTGGACTGATATTGAGACTCTTGATAAAAATTTGAAAACATTTTTTAAAACGGGCGTCGCACCGCCCACTTGTGATAAAATCAATTTTACAAATATTATGAATCATAAATCAAAAATCGTTAAACCTATCGTACCAAAATTCGGCAGAGAGGTTGCCTTTACTATAGAATGCTTTGAAGAAAATGAACGAAATCGGTTAAGGACCACGCCCAGTTTTATATAAAAGATTTTTAAAAGGGTCGTGGACGAATAAAATAAGCTATATCTTTGCAAAAAAGAGCTTTGTATCAATGGTATTTCATTTCCCAAGTGTATTATAACAATAAATAGGAAAAACTTCAAATTTTGAAAAATGGGCGTGTCACCGCCCCTTTTATGACTAAGCAATTTTCTATGTTTCGGGAGCCATAACTCGAAGAAAAATTAACGGATCGTAATAAAATTGGGTACACATATTTTCCCTATAGTAGAAAATATTTCTGGTAAAAATGGACGGGATCGGTTAAAGACCACGGCAACTTAGACATAAAACAAGTTTAAAAGGGTCGTAAACTAGAACAATAAGCTATAACTTAGCAGAAAATAGTTTTGAATCAATGATATTTCACTTATCAAGTTTTATTGTAAGAGGAGATGGGGAGACATTTTTTTAAACGGGCGGTGCCACGCATAATCGAATAAGTTAAGATCCCGCATTCCGGAATTGTTGTATTTGGAATCGAATTTGAAAAAAAGTTTGATGACGTAGCGCTTTTGAAAATTTTCGATTTATTACATTTCTCTCATGTTTCGCTACCAGTGTTCGGCCGATGATGAAAAACACTTCCCGGCATCCAATATCACGGCTAAAAAATCACAAGGTGCCAAGTAATGGCGGGATACCCACCGAGCTGTTCAAACAGGGAGGCGAAGAGTTGGTATAAGATAAAGAAGCAAAAAAAAGTGGATCTTGCAGTAAATTTGGACAAGATGAAGTACTTGCTGTTATTGCGGCCTTTGTAGCTCACTGTTTACGGATATAAATTCGAGACTGTGAAGAATTTCGTTCATTTTGGAAGCAGCATTAAAAGCAAAAACAATGTCGGCCTAGAAATCAAACGGAGAATAACTCTTGCCAACAAGTGCTTCTTTAGGCAATTGAAAAGTAAAGTCCTCTCTCGACGAACAAAATTCTCGCTCTGCAAGTCACTCATCATACCTGTCCTGTTGTATGGCTCGGAATCATGGAAGGTGTCGAGAGAAGATGAGATGGCTCTTGGAGTATTCGAGAGAAAAGTTCTCCTGAAGGTTTATAGTCATATGCGTGATGTCTGATGTGATATAATGATGAGCTATATGATCTTTACGCAGACATGACGATAGTGCAGCGATTAAAACTCCAAAGGCTTTGTTAGGTGGGGCATGTTATGCGGATGAACGAACACGCTCCGGCAGTTTGTAAACAGAGGAAAGAGAAGACCTTCACTGAGTTGGGAGAGATAGTTGGAGGAAGATTTGACCTCGCTTGGTGCCCCCAATTGGCGACTGTTATCGCAAAAGTGGGTTAGCTGGCCTCTCTGACTCAACGTACTTAATTTTTATATAAAACTTCAAGAACATACAGCTCGTTGAATTTTGGCTGGATTTACAGATCGTGACCGGACGCATTTTTTGCTTACATTTTACTCCTTCTATTCTTATTCCGTACGAAAAAAGTGCAAAAACTGTGAGTAGAATGTGAAGAAACATGTTTTAAGACACGAAAAATGAATTCACGTCATTTCATCCAAACCTTTGCGATAAAAAATGTAGTAGGAGGTAAGAGCGGAGCAAAATACTCCGATTGGAATAAAGTCTGAACACTGAGTCAGCAATAAAACATGTTGTCAAAAGCGTGACGTCACGACGAGAAAATTTATTTCACAGCTAACTATGATTTTGTGCTCTCTCATTTTTTATTGCGGGATATGTTTATTGGTTCATGGGTGCCACATGTTATGTAGAAAAGTAATTTATCTGAAATGAAATGTGCAATTGAAGCTCACGCTGAGTATATAATGTTCGGTTATACCCGAACTTAGACACCTTTAGTTGTTCGATGTTGCTTTATCCGGATGTTTTTTTTTTCATGTTACCCGTACCGCGTTTTTAAACTTTTTTCTATGTTATAAGTTATTAGAGGATAAACCCCGCTTTTTAATATATTTGGGTCCAAAGTTTAGTCCAGAAGTTTGACAATTAGTATTTTTAATGAGTGGTTTGAAATTAAAACCTAAAATCCTTACGTTTTAACTAGACAAATGAGTGGTTTAAAATTAAAACCAAAAATGTCTACCAATATTCCCGTTATTTCCTTATTATTTCCGTTATTTCAAAAGGTGGCTCATATCTCTGAAGAGAGAAGACTTAGGGCTCACGATGGGCATACTGACTGGACACTGCCTTCTAGCGTCACGTGCATATAAGTTAGGCCTCGTCAGTAACAGCAAGTGCAGGAAGTGTGAGTTGCAGGAAGAAACAGTTTAGTACGTTCTGTGTTCGTGTCCTGCGCTATTGATAGTCATATATAAGACCAACTGAACCATAATCACGTTATGCTACGCCTCACATTTTTAGAAATTTCACGCGTCCAACGCTTTTATTTAATTGTCTGATCAATGCCCTAGATTTATGAGGAGTGTGATGACTAGTACCTAGGACCTACCTAATTATTTTCTAGCTTTTAGTATTATTATTACTTCATGTAAGTATTGTTTTCTATAAAACCGTTTAACCTGAAATTTTTTTAAATTATTTTATTTTATACCAGGATAAAGTAAGTTCAGATAAGTACCTGAACTAAGTTTAGTAAAGATATCTCGAATTTTGCTCAAGTTATCGTCTTAACGGCCGAGCGGAAGGACAAACGGTCGACTGTGTATAAAAACTGGGCGTGGCTTCAACCGATTTCGCCCGTTTTCATAGGACACAGTTATCGGCATAGAATCTATGCCATTACCAAATTTCACAAGGATTGGTAAATTTTTGTTTGACTTATGGCATTACTTATCGGCATAGAATCTATGCCATTACCAAATTTCACAAGGATTGGTAAATTTTTGTTTGACTTATGGCATTACAAGTATTCTAGACAAATAAAATGAAAAAGGGCGGAGCCACGCCCATTTTTAAATTTTCTTTTATTTTTGTATTTTGTTGCACCATATCACTACTGGACTTGAATGTTGACATAATTTACTTATATACTATAAGGATATTAAATTTTTTGTTAAATTTGACTTTTAAAATATTTTTTATCCAATTTTGCTAATTTTTATTTAGCACATATATAGTAATTATTAACGTTCCTGCCAAATTTCATCATGATATCTTCAACTACTGCCAAATTACAGCTTGCAAAACTTTTAAATTACCTTCTTTTAAAAGTGGGCGGTGCCACGCCCCTTGGCCAAAATTTTGTTAATTTTCTATTCTGCGTCATAAGGTCAACCCACATACCAAGTTTCATCGCTTTATTCGTCTTTGGCAATGAATTATCGCATTTTTCGGTTTTTCGAAATTTTCGATATCGAAAAAGTGGGCGTGGTTATAACGATAACGTTCATTTTAAATAGCGATCTGAGATGAGTGCCCAGTAAGCTACATACCAAATTTCACCAAGATACCTCAAAATTTACTCAAGTTATCGTGTTAACGGACGGACGGACGGACGGACATGGCTCAATAAAATTTTTTTCGATACTGATGATTTTGATATATGGAAGTCTATATCTATCTCGATTCCTTTATACCTGTACAACCAACCGTTATCCAATCAAAGTTAATATACTCTGTGTGCAAAGCACGCTGAGTATAAAAAAATAATTTAAGGACCTATCAAATAATCCTACACTTTCGGTAATTATTAGCATGAAAAAAAAGTTTAAATAATAAAAAGTATTTGACTAACCAAATCAACTTCAAAGCAAAATGTGTATATGACGATGATCACCCAACTGTCTGACTGACCTTCCAGGAATGTCGTTTACTTTTCGTTTTAAACGCAGCCAGACTTTGTGTGCGTTTTTATTTCGCCACATTTCGTTGAAAATTACAAACAAATATACAAAAGTAAGATGCGAGAGAGCAAACAGAATATTATACAATATTCAAGTATTAATGCTTTTAGCACGAAATAAATTTTAAAGTCTGTATGAACTTTCTTAGAAGCATAACGATTGATGCTCAAATTGCTTATTTGTTGAAAGTTTGCGTGAGGATTTTTTTTGTAACTTTTCAGTACATATTTTATAATTTGTTTGTGCTTCAGGCAAATTGCTTTTAGGGATGCGCAAAAAAAATTTAAGAAAAGGTATGATTTGATTTTTTTAAAATATAGAGTTAACTCAATCAAAAACTCAACAACTGACATTTGTAAATAAATTGGGAAAATTAAAATTGTTAGGAGCATGGCGGAACCATTCAAGGTGGCAGCACGGTGACATACATACAAACATATGTATAAAAAATTCCATGTATTTTGTTTTTGCAAAAAGATATATGTAGGTACTAATTTCAAAAGCGTAGTGTGCTGAAGGTTCAAGTGTCAAATCATATTAAAAAAGTACCAATCAGCTGATTTCCGGTGGTCAACTGTTCCTAATTCCGCCATGGTATTCTCTAAGATAAGGTGCTATGTTCCACAAGGATGTATAGAATATTTACTACAAATTTTTAAGAAATAAATTTTACCGATTTTTTACTCAATGGTAGGTACTTTTTAAAAAATCCAATATAAAGTTGGTAAGATCACTTCCACTAAAACTTTCCAAAGTCTCTCAGTAAGAGAAGAGATTAAAATGAGCACTTGTTCCCAGAAAGAAGCTTTAGATGATAGCTAATACCAATTTCACACAAAAGATTAATGCAATAATTTTTTTTCCTTTTCCCACAGGACCATTTGAGTGCAAACAAGCATGAGAAAATTTGCTCCGGTAGGATCGTATATCTTTACTGGGTTGCCGGTCATAAAGAGATAGAAGGTAACGAAAGACCGATGGGTTGGCAAATGAAGGTCAGCTCTAGATACATTTTTTGTGGACGTTAGATGGGGCGGAAAAGAAGTGAGGGAGAAAGAGACGCATCGAAAGAGAAAAGCAGAGGGAGCAGTGAACAAAAGGACAAGGAAAAGGGGGAGGGTGAGGAAGAGGTAAAAACTTCTTAAACCTATGCAGATAGACCAAATCTAGGGCACAACAACGTCTGCCGGGTCTGCCAAGTTTCATTAAAAAACGTCCGAGATCGAATGCATACGTAGAGGGTGTACATTAACCCGGGTCGATTTGTATGGACGAAAGTTAACCGATATCGCGCTATCGATTTTTGGATAGGATTTGGGCTCAGGAAAAAGGGTTCCACTACGCATACCCAACTTTTTTCGACTTTCATTCTTAAGGTTTTTTTTAAATATTTTTTTTTTTTTTCAAAAAACTGTTATCGCCAACGTTTTTAGCGGGCATTTTTGGGTCGGGCAGGGTAGACATATGACATTTTTTTTTTAGTAGGTCATGAAAAAAACCTTAAAAATCAAAGTCGAAAAAAGTAAAAAAAAATGATTGTTTGTTTTAATGGTGTGTTCAATTTATACTTATTATTAAGAATTCATGAGCTTAACACCGGCTTATAATAATTGAATATTCAATTATTATGTTCTTCTAAGAGAAACTGAAAAGAAAGAAAGAAACATTTACTGGCATATTGCGGTGGTACCATTTCGAAAACCTTAACCACTAGGCAACTACAGTTTCACCGTGTGATTGGCGGTTGGAATCTCGGTGAAACCTTTGATAACATTACGAAATTGCCTGGCGATGAATTCGTGGCGGTTTTCGAAATGGTACCATCGCCATATGCCAGTTAATGTTTCTTTATTTTCAGTTTCTCTTAGAAGAACATAATAATTGAATATTCAATTATTATAAACCGGTGTTAAGCTCATGAATTAAAAAAAAAAAATGAAATATCGCAGGTTCGAAAATTATTTTTTTGGGTATGCGTAGTAGAACTTTTTTTCCTGAGCCCAAATCATATCGAAAAATCGATAGCCCGATATCGGTTAATAAATAGACCCAGTCTAGTGTACATAGTTATTTTGTTGGGAGAAGAAAGGAAACAGGCTTTTAGTATTATTATTACTTTATGAAAGTATTCTTTTCTATAAAACCGTTTAACTTAAATTTTTTTTTTTTATTATTTTTTTTTTCAAGTTTTTAGTCTTTATTTAATTGCCAATTATTTCTCGTTCTACTTAGTTCATTTAGTGACTCATTATTACAAGGACTCTTTTCTGACAATTTGTTACAATCTAAGTCCTCAATACATAATCCTTCCAAAGACTTTACTCGACTCTGCGCCACGTATGCCTGTCCCTCCTCGAACTCCAAAATATTTTGATGTCACTTTTACCGGACTGTATGTAGTATTTGTTCCAAAAATGAGCCAAATCGGATATCATAGGTTGCTTTCTATTCATGTATGTATTATGTGCTCGAAATATGGACCTAATCGGAACACAAATACAGATTTTTGAACATCTCGATCCTTGCACCACCTAGCGGCGATTTTTTTCACAGGCCGCTTTCTATTCGTGTATGTATTATGTGTTTCAAATATGAACCAAATCGGACCACAAATACGATTTTTTTTAATATCTCGATCCTTGCGCCACCTAGCGGCGATTTTTTCATAGGTCTCTATCTATTCTTGTATGTATTATGTGTTCCAAATATGAGCCCAATCGGGCCACAAATACGATTTTTTTTACTATCTCGACCATTGCGCCACCTAGCGGCGATTTTTTTCATAGATCGCTTTCTATTCATGTATGTATTATGTGTTTCAAATAAAAACCAAATCGGACCACAAATACGAATTTTTGAAATATTTCGATCCATGCGCCACCTATCGGAGATTTTTTTTTATTGCATTTTCATCGGGTTCTGAACTACATATGTATATTTCAAGTTTCGAGCTTGTAGCTTATCGGGAAGTTATTTAAATCTCAATTACAAAATTCGTTCACAACGGCCGCACAGGCGGCCTGTCAAGTCAAGCTAAATAAAAGCGTTCAAAAATACTACGTAAACCAGAAATATAGAAAATTTATTTTTATGTATTTGATTCTTATTAGTTTTTTCTTGTTAAATTTTAATTTACTTAGTTTTTCTTTGAGATATGAGTTTGCTTTGGCGCGCTTTTTTCAAACGTCGAACAACAATGATGATGACGAGTTTTTGGCAATGAAATGCTTGTTAAAAACGCGAAAGCACCTGCACTCCAGATACTACAGAGGTGTGTATTATGACATAATGATTAGTCAGCTTTAGGCTAGCTAAACGAGTATTCTTGACAAGGCATAAATAGATATATCAAAATAGCGCGCTTCAATGTTCTTTTTTTTTGCTTTTAGTTTTGTGTATTGGCTTGTGTGTGAACTCCAGGTAAAAAAGTCTATAATTAAGATTATAAATTTCTAATTGACTATCACCACCGACCAAATGCTCGGCGACCTTATTTACAACATACACAAAGCAAATGTCGACCAAAATGAACATCCACGTCGATGGCATTACGCTACCGACTGTCTTGCATCCAAAAATACTTGGTGTGACGTTCGATCTGGATCTACATTTTAGCGGGCATGCAGCCGCAATTGTAACTGCAGTCCAGAGCCGTAACAAAATCCTCAATTCTCTTGCCGACTGCACTTGGGGCTAAGATGAAGTGGTACTCATAACTAACCACTTATAAAGTAATTGGTCAGCCGCTCGTATGCTACGCGTCGCTGCTGTTGTTGTTGTTGTAGAAGTGCTTCGCCCCATCCAATAGGTGTGACCGATCACAAATTGTCATCAATATCCTCTAAATGGCCTAGAAAGGTTAATGTGGTCATATTAATCCTTCCCGAGATGGTCGGGCTAGTACCACCTTAATGGTGCTTGATACCGGAACGTATCAGATCTATATACGGTAAAGTACTACCAACAATAACCTTCGAGGAAGATCTCGGGATATTCCAGAAAGTGCTAGTATCATGGCGTACCATATTCAATCTGACAAAGGACTACGCATATCCGTAACACTCTCTAAGCTTTCCGGAAGAAATTTTTTCGATTGAAACAACAACCAGAACAACCAACTATTTACATCATTCTAGTTCAATCATAGATGTCGGCTAAGCAGTGTTAAGTGCTGTTTAAAACAAACAAACAACAACAACCACTGTTTGGCACTTCCAAAAGTCAACTAAAAGCATTCTGATTTGTAGAGTTTGAGAAGTTTGCCCGCTGTAATTGCAGCAGCTGCACTTCACTCCTGACCGTATGTAGTACGTACAGCTGGTCTGCTATATCATTTTGTTGGTGTTGTTATTGTTGTACTTGATGCATTTTACCATAGCATAGTAATATGCCGTGTGTATTCATCAGCTTCCAGGAAATGCCTACGAAAAGGAAGAAATTGTGGATTTCGTTTTAGCAGCATGGGCACACATTGGCCCACACACACACTCACATGCACCCAGTCACTCATTCTATGTATGCAGTCAACCACTCACGGCTTTGACCGCGACGCTGAACGCCAAATTGCAACAGGAACAACAACAATAACAAAAGGTACACAAATAAAAATGAACAGATTGAAGTATGGCATGCATACAGATAGATACACACAGTCATATGTACAAACAGTGAAAGGGAAAATAATAGCAGTATGCCACACCTACTTGAAATTTGTGTTAAGAGTTTATCATAGGTTGTTGTTGTAACGTCACAGGTGCCTGAAATATATTTTTACTGAGTACCACTCCTTAGCTGAACATGAATCCTTTATTTTCAGGCTAATAGGCCCGACTGCAACTTCGCTGTATAATTAACGCTTACCACTTCTCAAAGGAAGGTGGCTTTTGGCATCGCGCCTGCTGGAACATATGGCATACTAATTGGACCACATACAACAAGAAACTTATAAGCTTGCGCAACATCCACACTTCTCAAAAAAGCCGAACCTGGCATTAAGGCCAGGTAAAGCCCTCTCCTTCTAGGTCTGTTTATTTCGGTAAGCTCTTCTAACAGTTCAGAATCGATGATACAGGAGGAACTATTTCGAGAGTTGTTGTTGGTGTTTCGAGAGCCTGTCAACGCTGTCCTTCATGCACATCTATTTATTTTACCAAAATGATTGGGCTAAAATATATCTATGCTCCGAACAACAGCTAATTAAATTAGCAAATACTACAGTGTGTAATGCTTATCAAGATGCACGAGAAATTTTCAAGAAGGCAATCAAGGAAGTCCACGGGAGAAGAGGCTATACAATTATATTTCTAAAAGAATTCAATTGCCACGAGTTACATTCAAAAAGCTCGTAGAATAATGGGTTTAAAATCATTCGGCCCAAACCAATTTAACTTACAGCTTAGTTCACTGGTACAGCTTGCGTGAACTTAAGTTCTATTTTAGAAAAGGCTAGTACTGGGGCTTATCGTAATCATATCCGCCCATATACGTAAAATTGCCCTAAGCTTTGCCGAATAGAACAATAGGAGCGGTCTGCTTGAATACTGCAAATAAAAGCCTTGAAAACTGTTCTCCACTTCATTACAACTAAAATTTAAAATAACTTTGCTGCGAGTCTTCTTTGCCGGCGGTGGTCGAATTCCTTATATATTAGTTGGGCCAGAGCGGTCTCTGATAGATTTTGAAATCTTCCTATAACTATATGCGATTACTTCAAATGTGTAAGACGTTATTATTAAAAGAAACGTGGTATTGCGAAAGTGTCCACTCTATGCTTCCCAGAAACGTCACTGTAAGCATTTAGATGCGGTAGTGAAATCTAGAAGTTGCCAAGTAAACCCTTAGCAACTTGCTGCAAATTGACCATAACATCCACGTAAATCCCCCAAGGTAGAGAACGTACTTTTCAAAAGGCAATACAAAATATATCTCTCTAAGCCACCTTCCTGGAGGAGACACATCGACTGCATGCCGAAGAGCAATTTCAGCCACGTATGTATATTTGCAAGGACCTATGGTTAAAACCTTGAGCATTGCCTTATCATACGTCTTTCTTTTTTTTCATACGCTGTATGGCTGGGATTTGTTTTACCTGAACGAGTCGTAACAGGGCCCATTGTCACTGCAACTAAATTAACAGCAACAACTCCAACTAAGAAATGTTCCAAGAGAACGATCATTTCATTGCAAAAGATTCAAAAACTATTAGGAAAACCAAAGCTACATTTTAAATAAAGAAACTAGCTTTTAAAGATGACAAAGCTCATTTGCTCTTTTATTTTAGTAAAACCTAGCATTTAAGGAAAGCTTTAATCGTGGTATTAACTGAAAATTGATTTCGGAAGAGAGTTATTCCATTTGGCGGATGGCTAGACAGACTTATGTTATAAAGACCGAATTTTACGACCCCCAGCGGATTGGGGGGCTTAGAATATACCCGCTGAAGGCATGCCTGTCTATAAGAGGTGACTAAAATAACAAATATGTGGATTCAAGGGGTTGTGTCGCGCAACCTTTTCAAGGGGTTTTCAGCGCAATATATAGCTTCTCCAAACCCAATTTTCAACCTCACCTATCCGTGGCGAATTCTGTTTCATTAACAGCCGAGGCTCTGGCGACCCCGAACTCCTCATTGATCTAGGGGATGTGAGGGCGGGATGGCCTAGAAGGTCGAATGTCCATTATGTGGTCATAATTCCCGAGATGGTCGGGCTTGGTACCGGAACGTACCGTATCTGCATCCGCCAAAGGACCATCAACAACGATAACACTCCCCCAAGGTATTCGGGGAGGGTCCTTATCGCTACAACAACAACAACAACAACAACAACAACAACAACAACAAGGCCTTCGGAGAATGTCCTTATCGCTACAACAACAACAACAATGGATTTATACGACTCAACAGACGTACGACCAGTGGTCATATTTTCTGCTATCAAGTGGTAAGCCACTGTTGGTCTTAGAACTTCTATATTCCAGAATTTTAGAAAGGAGGCAGCATTTTTAACAACAGTAAACCTAGTTTACCCTGTTCAGTCGTATATCTAAACATGGAAGTTGGATGTGTTGGGTTAAACCGGGCTATACTGAAATTACAGCCCCTTTGTAAAGTAAAATTTAACTAATTTTGGCTAGCCACCTGTCTAAGGCATGGCCAACCCGTAGTAGACGAGGTGAAAAGCTCGGGGGATTCAAGGGGTTGATAAGCGCAATACAAAGCTTTATAGCTTCAAAGATTCCGCAATCCATTTGTCAACCTCACCTACGCGAGGGGAATCCTATTACAAATATGAATGTATCATACAGATATTTAGCAGGCGAGGCTATGACGACACCAAGCTCCTCAAGGAACCAGGGAGTGGAGGGTGGGATGGCTTAGTAAGTTTAATGTGATCATATTAATCGTTCCCGGTATGGTCGGATTAGTACCTTAATGGTGCTTTGTTACCGGAACGTACCGCATCTATATCCGACAAAGGACCATCATTATCGATAACAATCCCCAGGGATTCAAGGGGTTGTGTAGCGCAATATATAGCTTCTCCAACCCAATTGTCAACCTCACCTTCGAGCGGCGAATCCCGTTTCACTAACAGACGAGGCTCTGGCGACCCCAAGCTCCTCATGGAACTTGGGGGTGGGGAGGGAGGGATGGCCTGAAGGTTTAATGTGGCCATATAAATCGTTCCCGAGATGGTCGGGCCAGCACCTTAATGGTGCTGTGTTACCGGAGCGTATCGGATCTGTATCCGACAAAGGACCATCACATCGATAACACTCCCCAAAACCTTCGGGGAGTAACTAATCGCTACAACAACAACAACAACATAACACTCCCCAAAACCTTCGGGGATATTGTTGTTGTAGTAGCAGTGCTTCGCCCCACCCAATAGGTGCGATCGATCACATATTGTCATCAATATCCTCTAACGGGAGTCCAAAGAAACTTGCTGTTTCAACAGGGGTGGATCATAATGAAAGGGGTGTTAGAGGCGTTGGTTCCACATTCCAATAAAAAAGATGGTTGGTGTCATGTGGGGACACATTGCAAGCGGGCATACATTTTGTATGTCGGTGTTAATTCTGGATAGGTAAGAGTTTAGCCTGTTACAGTATCCAGAACGAAGTTGAGCTAGAGTGACTCGCGTTTCCCTGGGGAGTATGCATTCGTGTTGTTGTTGTTGTAGCAGTGCTTCGCCCCACCTAACAGCCGCGACCGATCACAAATTGTCATCAATATCCTCTAACGGGAGTCCAAAGAAACTTGCTGTTTCAACAGGGGTGGATCATAATGAAAGGGGTGTTAGAGGCGTTGGTTCCACATTCCAATAAAAAATATGGTTGGTGTCATGTGGGGACACATTGCAAGCGGGGCATACATTTTGTACGTCGGGGTTGATTCTGGATAGGTAGGAGTGTAACCTGTTACAGTATCTAGAACGAAGTTGAGCAAGAGGGACACGCGTTTCCCTGGGGAGTATGCGTTCCTCCTCCACAATTTTTGGGTACTTTTCTTTGAGTACTGGATTCACCGGGCAATTCCTGGCATAAAGGTCCGACGCCTGTTTATGGAGACCTGCTTGTGTTTTTTTGCTTCATACGGCTGAGTTATCAAGTGCCGTATTTCCTCATAATGCTTACGGAGATGACCCCCTTAAGCCCCTAAACGGTGTTGGCTCATCAATCAGATGTCTGTTGGGATGCCCAGATTTCTAGGTATTCAACAGGAACTGTTTGGTTAGCATCTCATTTCTCTCCCTGATGGGAAGTAGTCTCGCCTCATTATGTAGATGGTGTTCTGGGGACATAAGGAGACAGCCCGTGGCGGTTCTGAGAGCAGTATTTTTGCTGGCCTGTAGCTTTTTCCAGTGAGTAGTTTTTAGGCTTGGCGACCATATAGGGGCCGCGTAACATGCAATCGGCTGGCCAATTGCTTTGTATGTGGTAATGAGTGTTTCTTTGTCTTTTCCCCATGTACTGCCAGCAAGGTAATAATGCCAGGTTTCACGAGGCGAAAAAACTGGATAGATCAGGGAAATAGCCGTTTATTCTGTTGCAAAGCTCATCGATATGTGGGCCTTGGCCAGTGGCCCTTATTGTGCAGTCATCGGCGTAGTAAACGATAGTAGCTCCTTCTGGTGGCGAAGGTAGCTTAGATATATAGAAAATAATTCGGGGATCGTCTTTATCGGTAATACAACAACAACAGGTGATAAGTTCGACTTTTCGGGCAAATATTTTTCCTGGCACATAACCGAATAATGGTTTTTCAAACTGCGTAAAAGTTATATTCCACTATTCGATTAATAGTCTTATGTGATAATTCACACACTGCGTGAAGGGTTAGACACATCAACTAGCCGGATAATCATTCAAATATCCTGACTTTGCAGCTGACTGGTAAGTTAAATATGACAAAATTAATGTTTTGATATGACCAATATTGGATAAGTATCTATGAATTTACTGAATGCGCATTACATTTCTCAGATTGTGGATTGGTTATCTCTTGGAAAATAAATATATTTAAATAAACGTGCCCCTTAGAACCGGATCCACACAAAGTGAAAAAAGTACAATGAAATGCACGTCACTCAATGGCTCGTAATTGGTGGGCGAATTGATATATTTTTAGAAAGGGCTGTCAAATTCATTGCTTAAATGCTATTTATTTCAGCACTACTGTATGTGTGCATACATACATATGTATATAGATACAAGCATATTTACAATGCAAGCTGGGTTGTACGTATATTTGTAATGCTTTCTACTTTTTGGCTTACTTCTTGATTTTCTCATAGATTTCGTTGGAAGAGTATGAGCCTACAACAACAACAACATCAAAACAAGAAAAAAATAACACAGTTTAGTAATAACTGTGAAGATGATGGATATTAGAATTATTAAGAAACTTAGAAACATACTACTAAATATGGCAACTGCGATTAAAATGTATTGAACTATCTCTTCGCAGTATTCATCTATGCAATATTTAGTCAAACATTTTTCATAGTAAATTTTTTAGTAAGCGCAAAAAGCTATAATTTTTCATATTCCATTGTTTGATTTCAGTTAGTAAACTTAGTTTGCATTTTAGGCGCATACAAGTTTTACAATACAAAAATTGCATTCATTGTACACTCAAATTTTCTCTCGATAAGCAATTAAGGGCATCATATTTTAATAAATAATTGAAAAATTTCCATTTAAAATCAATTTGTTTCGTTAACGAGCATACATGGCGATGCAGTGGGGTGTTTGCTCAAGCGTATTTATACAATCAAACACTTTCAGACTGTTGCTGTTGGGGATTTACAACGTCTTGGTTATTTTTGTGCACGCCAGTAGAATGAAAAATAAGATATATATGTTCTTTGTGTTTAAAAATTAACTTGCTTGCATATTACTACTTACTTGATAAAATCTATGCCATCCTTGACGATCAGCAATTTTATTGTACTCCGCTTCGATGATGCCACCACTGCTTACATTGCCGTTACCTGCCGCCGCCTTGGTGGCGGGGTTGCTGGTGCTGCTCGAACTGCTAGCCGCCTTGGAGCTGCTGCTGTCACAATTATTCGTCGAGCTGCCATCATTTTTGTTGGTCGTTGAAGTCATCTTTTCTCACTTTGTTTTGCGGATACGTTTTTTATTCCGTATTTATTTTGACAAATTTTTTTATCGCTTTTTAACAATAAAAGAAATTTGTTTTGTTCAATAGCAGCTGTTCACTCTTTCTACGTTAAATCCTCACTTAATATGCAATAAATAAATCAAATACGATTTTCTTAAATACATCAATTGATTTCTATTTTCGTCGTTTTACCACACCACTTCTTCTTCACACACCATTCCAAGGCAAGGAAAAAAATTGCAAGTAACTTTTCTAATGAAATGTGGCGACTTTTACATCGATGATGCGTTGCTTATATTTTCTGCTTTCATTGCAGGATAAATTACAAATTTCTATAATTAATTGTATTACTATTTTATTCTAAGTTTAGTATAAATATCTTGTTGCACTCTTTTGTGATTAAAATCAACAAAAATAAAAGAAAACAGCAATCATACACGAAAAGCGAAGAATTTGTCGTAGTGCGCAGACTTTTTTTGTGTAAAAATTATCACAAATTGGTACGAATAATTTTAATAAAAATAATCGAATTCGCAATGTACTCGCTTTCACTCACGCACACCCTTTTAAGTTTAATTTTGCATCTTGCTAATAAAAATTAGGAAATTTAATAAGGAATTTCACACTTTTTCACGCTTACTTTGCTTACTTTTTCTTTTCGTCTGTTCGCCATTCACTAAAATTTATTAGCTGTCAAAATGGCATATATGAACTAAACACTTCAATAACGCGAGTCACCATTTCAATCCCACATGGTTGCATTTTTGTGACAGCACTGCCAGCTAAAAAGGCAACACAGGGTGGTTGAGTTCGAAAAACCTTTTTTTTTTGTTTTCATGTTTCACCAAATGATGTTAAATCGGTACATCTTGCGATTCACCATGCTCAAATGACGTTAATTCGGTACGTGTTGCGATTCACGATTCCTCATGTTTCATAGTTAATGTCAGAGAATTTAAGGGCCAATTAATGGTGACTTATAACCATAAACCATAACCAGATAAAACCATATCCATAACCTAAAAATATTTGAGTGGGTGAATTTAATAACTTTTTGTATATTTTATCCATTGTTTTGGATACGTTATACCTAAGAGACTTATTTTTTGTGGAATATGTTTGTAATTTTTTGCGTTTTCTTCATTTTTATGAAATTTTAACGGTTTTTAGGTTAAGGAACCATTAATCGATCACATTGGAGATGGTTATGGATATGGGTATGGTTACGACTATGGCGTTAGGGTTAAGGAAGCTTAATTGGCCCTTTACATTGAATACGTTTTTGGGGAAAATAGTCTTCTAATACCTTAATTAATGTGATTTATTAAGAAAAACGATACAAAGTTAATTATGTTGATTTCTATGAAAAAAGGCAAGTCTCTAAAAGCGCGAGAGTTTGTTATGGAATCGCATTTACAGTGGAAGCAGTAAGGAAGGCGGTCGGCATGATGTGTTGGTGCACAGTGGCTAGTCATTGTCGGCTGGGGCGGGTCCTTGCCAACCTTACTGTTCCTGCGCCATAAACAGAAAAAAATTCCTATCATGCCTATCAAAACTCAACTGTCAAAAAGCGCAGAGACGACTCAAAACGCTTATAATTCAAAATAAAACAACATCCGGCCGAACCGGATGTCACGGACAGACCGTTAACATTCAAAAAAATTCAAATTCAAAAAAAACCCAAAAAAATCTAACGCAAAAAAAATTTACCGAACCGGACATGGCCAGTTATTAACTCTGAAAATCAAAAAAAAAATACTGAAAATAAATATAAAAGGGTATAAACAAAAAGGGCCGAATATAACTTGGGGGCGCCGCGGGTGGTGTTGCGACGCCCGGTGCTTATACCCACCCTCAAAATCCATGGCCACCGACGCACCTAATCTTTCGGTGGCCCCTTACCTGGTAACCCTACGTGCCTTCTAAATGAGCCAGAACACCAACATTCCCATTTTAATTACAAAGTTTATTCAAATTTCATTATTATTAACGTATGTATGCTACAAAAAAAAAATTTACGGTAGTACAGGTTTCTTAACCAGGGCTACCGGCTAGGCTCCAAAGCCAAAACAAGGCTGCTTATAGCATCGTCCCAAGACAACTTCAGAACAAAAAAAAATGTTAAACTACGAGCAGCTATTTACGCTATGAAAATGTATGTAAGTGCGTGTAGCATATAAAGGGAGAGAAAAAAAAAATGATCCAACAGGTTCCCACTTATTGGGCCGAAATTGAAAACGAAATCTAATATGAATATTTAAGTCTGGCTAAGTTTGTCCTGTTGGGGGTTCCTTTCTTTTCTCTTACTTTTGCTCGTAATATTTCAAGCTATACCTATATTTATGTCACCCCTTTTTTTTTGATAAGGGTTATAAACGCTTGGTGTGAGAAAAAAAAATGTAATTAAATGTGCTTATGGATAGTAAATATACTACATACAAAGTAAAAATTTGGTTTAATGCCCTTTTTTTTTCTTATTCACAAAACATATTTTAGGGCTATAAAGTTTGGATACAAATTCCGATAATTGGGACCCCTTACAAAATTATTATGTTATTGTAGTAGAACTTATTTTGAGTTTAACAAAATAGCAAATTGGTATAACGCATAGTATAATGACACTAATATGTAATATGTACTAAGAAAATTTGTTATAAAAGCAATTAAGATTAAATTTGGGGTAAATCATACTCCTCGAAGAAATCGTTTCACATATTCAAGTAAAACGTAAACTCTTAAATTCATAGTAAATCATACTCATCAACGAAATCGTTTTACATATTCGAGTAAAACGTAAACTTTTAAATTTATAGTAAAATTAACGAAATCGTTTTACATGTTCAAGTAAAACGTGAACTTTTAAATTTATAGTAAAACTAGCCTTTACCCGCGGCCCCGTCCGCAAGGAGAAATTTAAATATATGGGCTATTCGCGTTAGCCTGCTTATTATCTGTTTAAAATTTTGTTTTCTGTCTAATGCATTTTATTTTTGTAATTGAGTAAAAAAAAGAACTAAATGAGCTGATAACCTGATAGGATCCCAAATGATCCCGAAATTATCCAGAAAAAGCAACGAAATGACCCCCACGCTATCGCGAACGGATCCCGAAAACCATCCAGAAATGCCCCGAAAGGGTCTCCAAAAGTTCCCCGAATAGTCCCAAAAAAACTCAAAATGACAGCGACACGTTTCTAGACGTATACAGAGAACCACACAGAAATGATCCCTGAAGGTGTTCCAAAATGATCCCGAAAAGGTTCCGAAATGACCCTGACGGGCTCACGGGCGGATCTCAAAAACCATCCAGAAAATATCCAGGAAGGGTCCCTAAATTATCCCGACATACTCCAGAAAAAGTTCCGAAATGGCTCCGAGGGGATCCACGACGGATCGCGAAAACCATACAGAAATGATTCCGGAAGGATCCCCAAATGATCCCGTATTAGCCCCGAAATAACCCCGACGGGATCCCGGACAAATCCCGAAATCCATCCAGAAATGATCTTGGGAAGGTCCCAAAATTATCCCGAAATAGTCTCGGAAAAGTTCAGAAATTACCCTGACGGGTTCCCGGACGAATCCTGAGAGCCATCTCTAAATGATCCCGAAAAAGTCCCGAAATGACCCTGACTGGACCCCGAAAAGATCCCGAAAACTATCCAGAAATGATGCCGGAAAGGTCCTCAAATGATCTCCTAATAGTTCCGAAAAGACCCTGATGGGATCCCGAACGGATCCCGACAACTATCTAGAAATGATGCCGAAAGAGCCCGCAAATGATCCCGTATTAGTCGAGAAAAAGTCCCGAAATGACCCCGACGGGATGCCGGACGAATCCCAAAAACCATCCAGAAATGATGCCGGAAGGGATACCAAATGATCCCGAAAAAGTCCCGCAATTATTCCGACGGGATCCTGAACGGATACCGAAAACCATCCAGAAGTGATGCCGGAAAGGTCCTCAAATGATCACCTAATAGTCCCAAAATTACCCTGACGGCATCCCGGACAGATCCCGAAATCCATCTAGAAATGATCTTGGCAGGGTCCCAAAATTATCCCGAAATAGTCTCGGAAAAGTCCAGAAATTACCCTGACGGGATCCCAGACGAATCCTGAAAACCAGTATTAAATGATGCCGAAAAAGTCCCGAAATGACCCTGATGGGACCCGGAAAGGATCCCGAAAACTAACCAGAAATGATGCCGGAAAGGTCCTCAAATGATCTCCCAATAGTTCCGAAAAGACCCTGACGGGATCCCGAACGGATCCCGACAACTATCCAGAAATGATGCCGAAAGGGTTCGCAAATGATCTCGTATTAGTCGAGAAAAAGTCCCGAAATAACCCCGACGGGATCCCGGGCGAATCTCAATAACCATCCAGAAATGATGCCGGTAGGTATCCCAAATGATCCCAAAATAATCCCGAAATGACCTCGTGGGAATCCCGGACGGATAATGAAAATTATCCAGAAATGATGCCGGAAAGGTCCACAAATGATCCCCTAATAGTCCCGAAATTACCCTGATGGGATCCCGGACGGATCCCGAAAACCATCCAGAAATGATGCCGAAAGGGTTCCCAAATGATCCCGTATTAGTCGCGAAATAGTCCCGAAATGACCCCGACGGCATCCTGGACGGATCCCGAAAGCCATCCAGAATTGATACCGGAAGAGCCCCAAATGTCCCGAAAAGGTCCCCAATGGCCCCGACGAGATCCCGGACGGATATCGAAAACCATCCAGAAATTATGCCGGTAGGTACCCCAAATGATCCCGAAATAGTCCCGAAATGACCCCGTCCGGATCCCGGACGGATACCGAAAACTATCCAGAAATGATGTCGAAAGGGTCCCCAAATGATCGCGTATTAGTCGAGAAAAAGTCCCGAAATGACCCCGACGAGATCCCGGAAGGATCCCGAAAACAATACAGAAATGATGCCGGAAGAGCCCCCAAATGATCCCGAAAAGGTCCCCAAATGACCCCGACATACTCCAGAAAAAGTTCCGAAATGGCTCCTAGGGAATCGACGACGGATCGCGAAAACCATACAGAAATGATTCCGGAAGGATCTAAAAACTATCCCGGAAAAGTAACAAAAAATCCCGAAATGGCTCCTACGGCATCCCGGACGGATCCAGAAATGATCTCGGAAGGGTCCCCAAATGATCCCAAAATGGTCCCGAAATGACTCTGATGGATCCGGCAAACCTTGTAAATCTCTTCAACAACAACAACAACAACAACATCCGGCAAACCATCAAGAAATTATGCCGGAAGGGTCCCCAAATGATCCCGAAATAAAACAGAAAAAGTCACGAAACGACCCTTAGAGGATCCTCAAATGATCCCGTATTAGCCCCGAAATAGGCCCGAAATGACCTCGTCGGCATCCCGGACTGATCCCGAAAATTATCCAGAAATTATGCCGGAAAGGTTCCCAAATGATCCCCTAATAGTCCCGAAATTACCCTGATGGGATCCCGGACGGATCCCGAAAACCATTCAGAAATGATGCCGAAAGGGTTCTCAAATGATCCCGTATTAGTCACGAAAAATTCCCGAAATGACCCCGACGGGATCCCGGACGTATCCCGAAAACCATCCAGAAATGATGCCGAAAGGGTTCCCAAATGATCCCGTATTAGTCGCGAAAAAGTCCCGAAATGACCCCGACGGGATCCCGTACGGATCCCGAAAACCATCCAGAAATGATGCCGGAAGAGCCCCAAAATGATCCCGAAAAAGTCCCCAAATGACCCCGGCGAGATCCCGAAAACCATCCAGAAAAGATGCCGGAAGAGCCCCCAAATGATCCCGAAAAAGTCCCCAAATGACCCGACGAGATCCTGGACGGATCCCGAAAACCATCCAGAAATGATGCCGGAAGAGCCCCCAAATGATCCCGAAAAAGTCCCCAAATGACCCCGACGAGATCCCGGACGGATCCCGAAAACCATCCAGAAATGGTGCCGGAAGACCCCCAAATGATCCCGAAAAAGTCCCCAAATGACCCCGACGAGATCCCGGACGGATCCCGAAAACCATCCAGAAATGGTGCCGGAAGAGCCCCCAAATGATCCCGAAAAAGTCCCCAAATGACCCCAACGAGATCCCGAACTGATCCTGAAAACCATCCAGAAATGATGCCGAATGATCCCGTATTAGTCGCGAAAAAGTCCCGAAATGACCCCGACGGGATGCCGGACGAATCCCGTGGACCATCCAGAAATGATGCATAAAGGGACCCAAAATAACCCCGAAAAAGTCACGTAATGATCCCGGAAACCATCAAGAATTTATCTCTCGAAGGTACGCAAATGATCCCGAAAGTACCCCGACGGGATCCCGGACGGATCCCGAAAACCATCCAGAAATGATGCCGGAAGGGTCCCCAAATGATTGCGAAATAGTCCCGAAATGATTCCGGAATAGTCCCGAAAATGTCCCTAAATAACCCCGACGGGATCCCGGACGGATCCCGAAAACTATACAGAAATGATCCCGGAAGGGTCCCAAAATGATCCCGAAATAGTCCCGAAAAAGTCCCGAAATTACCCCGGCGTAATCCCGGACCGATCCCGAAAACCATCCAGAAATGATCCCGGAAGGGTCTCGATATGACCCTTACGGGATTACAAATAAGGTGAAGCTAATTATAAAACCATTTTAATAAGGCAGCAGGCGCATTGGAGCGAATAAAAAGTGAGATAGAAACATACAGGTAAAGCTAATAAAAGCGTGCTAATAAAAACAATTGATGGAGGGCGGATGGCGGGAGTAGAGGAGAGGACCACTGATCGTTCCTTCAAAATTGTCTAGATCTCGTTCTGTATGTACCAGATACCAAAAACTATTGATTTAGGAGAAAATTTATATTAAGTTATAACAATTTATAGATTTTACACCAGAGGGGTAGATGAAGATGGGCGGGCGGAGGGTGTCACTGCTTACTTTGTAAGCCCTCGACTTATTTGACCCCTTGAGTCTGTGATATTGGTGAAGGCCAGTATACGTAAAGTTATAATGTGTAAAAATGATTGAAAAATAATTTCTCGAAGGGGTCGTGGGACCTCCGCCCCTCTTTCCATGTTCGAAAAAAATTTCGCTAGTAGACTACTGTCTGTGTCCCAAATTTCATCAAAATCCGTGTAGCCATTCTGGCGTGATTCAGTCGCAAAGACGAAAAAATATAATAATTAAATTATAACTGTTCCTAGGGGGCGGAGACCACGCCTCTTTTGAAAAATATATAGCTAGTAGATCCTTCTAGACTATTGGCTATATGTGTGCAAAATTTCATCCAAATCGGTCTAGCCGTTCTTGCGTGATTGAGTCACAAAGACAAACGTCTGGACAAACATCCAAACATCCAAACATCCAAACATCCAAACATCTAAACATCCAAACATCCAAACTTTGCCATTTATAATATATATTAGACTAGCCTTTACCCGCGGCACCGTCCGCAAGGAGAAAGTGAAATATGTGGGCTATTCACGTTAGCCTGCTTATAAAGTTATCTGTTTAAAAAGTGTTTTCTGTCTAATGCATTTTATTTTTGTAATTGAGTAAAAAAAAGACCTTTATGAGCTGATAACCTGATAGGATCCCAAAATGATAACGAAATTATCCAGAAAAAGCCACGAAATGACCCCGACGCTATCGCGGACGGATCCCGAAAACCATCCAGAAACGCCCCGGAAGTGTTTCCAAAAGTTCCCGAAGTAGTCCCAAAAACCCGAAATGACAACGACACGATTCTAGACTTATCCAGAGAACCACACAGAAATGATCCCTGAAGGGTACCAAATTGATCCCGGAATAGTCCCGAAAAAGTTCCGAAATTACCCTGATGGGCTCCCGGACGGATCTCAAAATCATCCAGGAAGGGTTCCTAAATTATCCCGACATAGTCCAGAAAAAGCTCCGAAAAAGTTCCAAAATGACCCCGAGGGATCCACAACGGATAGCGAAAACCATAAAGAAATGATTCCGGAAGGGTCCCAAAATGATTCCGAAATAGGCCGAAAATAACCCCGATGGAATCCCGCACGGATCCAAATGTGATCCCGGAAGGATTTCAAAACTATCCCGAAAAAGTAACAAAAAAATCTCAAAATGAATCTTGCGGCATCCTGGACGGATCCAGAAATGATCCCAACATGGTCCCGAAATGACCCTGATGGATCCGGCAAACGATCAAGAATTGATGCCGGAAGGGTCCTGAAATGATCCCGAAATAATACAGACAAAGTCATGGAATGACCCCTAAATGGTCCCCAAATGATCCCGAAATAGTCCCGAAAAAGTCCCGAAATTACCCTGATGGGTTCCCGTACAGATCCCGAAATCCATCCAGAAGTGATGCCGGAAGGGTCCAAAAATGATCCCGTATTGTCCCCGAAGAAGTCCCTAAATGACCCCGACGGGATCCCGGACGGATCCCCAAAACTATCTAGAAATGATGAAGGAAGGTACCCAAAATGATTCCGAAAAAGTCGTGAAATAACCCCGACGAAATTCCGGGCGGATCCCGAAAACCATCCAGAAGTGATCCCGAAATAGTCCCGAAGAAGTCCCGAAATGTCCCTGACGGGATCTCAAACGGCCCCCTATCTACCCTGCCGGGATCCCGGACAGATCGCTAAATCCATCCAGGAATAATTTTGGCCCAAAATGATTACGAAATACTTTCGGAAAAGTCCACAAATTACCCTGACGGGCTCCCGGACGGTTCTCAGAAACCATCCAGAAAATATCCAGGAAGGGTCCCTAAATTATCCCGACTAACTCCAGAAAAAGTTCCGAAATGGCTCCGAGGGGATCCACGATAGATCGCGAAAACCATACAGAAATGATTCCGGAAGGATTCCAAAATGATCCCGAAATAGTCCGGAATTGACCCAGATGGGATCCCGCACAGATCCAGAAATGATCCCGGAAGGGTGCAAAAACTATCCCGGAAAAGTAACAAAAAATCCCGAAATGGCTCCTACGGCATCCCGGAAGGATCCAGAAATGATCTCGGAAGGGTCCCCAAATGATCCCAAAATGGTCCCGAAATGACCCTGATGGATCCGGCAAACCATCAAGATATTATGCCGAAAGGGTCCCAAAATGATCCCGAAATAAAACAGAAAAAGTCACGAAACGACCCCTAGAGGATCCCCAAATGATCCCGTATTAGCCCCGAAAAGGTCCCGAAATAACCCCGACGGGATCCCGGACAAATCCCGAAAACCATCCAGAAATGATGCCGGAAGGAATCCCAAATGATTCCGTAAAAGTCCCGCATTTATTCCGACGGGATCCCGAACGGATACCGAAAATCATCCAGAAGTGACGCCGGAAAGGTCCTCAAATAATCACCTAATAGTCCCGAAATGACCTTTAAGGGGTCATGGACGGATCCCATAAACCATCCAGAAATGGTCCCGATATATTCCCGAAGAAGTCCCGAAATGACCCTGACGGGATCTCGAACGCACCCCTAAATGACCCTGACGGGATCCCGGACAGATCCCGAAATCCATCCAGAAATGATCTTGGGAGGGACCCCAAATGATCCCGAAAAAGTCCCGCAATGATTCCGAGGGGATCCTGATCGGATACCGATAACCATCCAGAAGTGATGCCGGAAAGGTCCTCAAATGATCACCTAATACCAAAATGACCCTGACGGCATCCCGGACTGATCCCAAAATCCATCCAGAAATGATCTTGGGAAGGTCCCAAAATTATCCCGAAATAGTCTCGGAAAAGTTCAGAAATTACCCTGACGGGTTCCCGGACGAATCCTGAAAGCCATCTCTAAATGATCCCGAAAAAGTCCCGAAATAACCCTGACTGGACCCCGAAAGGATCCCGAAAACTATCCAGAAATGATGCCGGAAATGTCCTCAAATGATCACCTAATAGTTCCGAAAAGACCCTGACGGGATCCCGAACGGATCCCGACAACTATCTAGAAATGATGCCGAAAGGGCCCGCAAATGATCCCGTATTAGTCGAGAAAAAGTCCCGAAATGAACCCGACGGGATGCCGGACGAATCCCAAAAACCAGCCAGAAATGATGCCGGAAGGGACACCAAATGATTCCGAAAAAGTCCCGCAATAATTCCGACGGGATCCTGAACGGATACCGAAAACCATCCAGAAGTGATGCCGAAAAGGTCCTCAAATGATCACCTAATAGTCCCAAAATGACCCTGACGACATCCCGGACAGATCCCGAAATCCATCAAGAAATGATCTTGGGAGGGTCCCAAAATTATCCCGAAATAGATTGGGAAAAGTCCAGAAATTACCCTGACGGATACCGGACGAATCCTGAAAACCAATCTTAAATGATGCCGAAAAAGTCCCGAAATGACCCTGATGGGACCCGGAAAGGATCCCGAAAACTAACCAGAAATGATGCCGACAAGGTCCTCAAATGATCTCCCAATAGTTCCGAAAAGACCCTGACGGGATCCCGAACGGATCCCGACAACTATCCAGAAATGATACCGAAAGGGCCCGCAAATGATCCCGTATTAGTCGAGAAAAAGTCCCGAAATGACCCCGACGGGATGCCGGACGAATCCCAAAAACCATCCAGAAATGATTTTGGAAGGGACCCCAATGATCCCGAAAAAGTCCCGCAATTATTCCGACGGGAATCTGAACGGATACCGAAAACCATCCAGAAGTGATGCCGGAACGGTCCTCAAATGCTCACCTAATAGTCCCAAAATGACCCTGAAGGCATCCCGGACAAATCCCAAAATCCATCCAGAAATGATCTTGGGAAGGTCCCAAAATGTTCCCGAAATAGTCTCGGAAAAGTCCAGAAATTACCCTGACGGGTTCCCGGACGAATCCTGAAAGCCATCCTTAAATGATCCCGAAAAAGCCCCGAAATGACCCTGACGTGATCCCGAAAGGATTCCAAAAACTATCCAGAAATGATGCCGGAAAGGTCCTCAAATGATCCCCTAATAGTTCCGAAATGACCGTGACGGGATCCCGAACGGATCCCGACAACTATTCAGAAATTATGCCGAAAGGGTCCGCAAATGATCCCGTATTAGTCGAGAAAAAGTCCCGAAATGACCCCGACGGGATCCCGGACGAATCCCAAAAACCATCCAGAAGTGATGCCGGTAGGTATCCCAAATGATCCCGAAATAATCCCGAAATAACCTCGTCGGCATCCCGGACGGATACCAAAAATTATCCAGAAATGATGCCGGAAAGGTCCACAAATGATCCCCTAATAGTCCCGAAATTACCCTGATGGGATCCCGGACGGATCCCGAAAACCATCCAGAAATGGTGCCGGAAGAGCCCCCAAATGATCCCGAAAAAGTCCCCAAATGACCCCGACGATATCCCGGACGGATCCCGAAAACCATCCAGAAATGATGCCGGAAGAGCCCCCAAATGATCCCGAAAAAGTCCCCAAATGACCCCGACGAGATCCCTCACGGATCCCGAAAACCATCCAGAAATGATGCCGGAAGAGCCCCAAATGATCCCGAAAAAGTCCCCAAATGACCCCGACATACTCCAGAAAAGGTTCCGAAATGGCTCCGAGGGAATAAACGACGGATCGCGAAAACCATACAGAAATGATTCCGGAAGGATCCCAAAATGATCCCGAAATAGTCCGGAAATGACCCAGATGGGATCCCGCACAAATCCAGAAATGATCCCGGAAGGGTCCAAAAACTATCCCGGAAAAGTAACAAAAAATCCCGAAATGGCTCCTACGGCATCCCGGACGGATCCAGAAATGATCTCGGAAGGGTCCCCAAATGATCCCAAAATGGTCCCGAAATGACCCTGATGGATCCGGCAAACCATCAAGAAATTATGCCGGAAGGGTCCCCAAATGATCCCGAAATAAAACAGAAAAAGTCACGAAACGATCCCTAGAGGATCCCCAAATGATCCCGTATTAGCCCCAAAAAAGTCCCAAAATGACCCTGACGGGATCCCGAAAGGATTCCGAAAACAATACAGAAATGATGCCGGAAAGGTCCTCAAATGATCCCCTAATAGTCCCGAAATGACCGTGACAGGATCCCGACAACTATCCAGAAATGATGCCGAAAGGGTCCGCAAATGATCCCGTATTAGTCGAAAAAAAGTCCCGAAAGGACCACGACGGGATCCCAGACGAATCCCAAAAACCATCCAGAAATGATGCCGGTAGGTATCCCAAATGATCCCGAAATAGTCCCAAAATGACCTCGTCGGCATCCCGGACGGATCCCGAAAATTATCCAGAAATGATGCCGGAAAGGTTCCCAAATGATCCCCTAATAGTCCCGAAATTACCCTAATGGGATCCCGGACGGATCCCGAAAACCATCCAGAAATGATGCCGAAAGGGTTCCCAAGTGATCCCGTATTAGTCGCGAAAAAGTCCCGAAATGACCCTGACGGGATCCCGGACGGATCCCGAAAACCATCCAGAAATGATGCCGAAAGGGTTCCCAAATGATCCCGTATTAGTCGCGAAAAGGCCCGAAATGACCCCGACGGGATCCCGAAAACCATCCAGAAATGATGCCGGATGAGCCCCAAAATGATCCCGAAAAAGCCCCAAATGACCCCGACGAGATCCCGGACGGATCCCGAAAACCATCCAGAAATGATGCCGGAAGAGCCCCCAAATGATCCCGAAAAAGTCCCCAAATGACCCCGACGATATCCCGGACGGATTCCGAAAACCATCCAGAAATGATGCCGGAAGAGCCCTCAAATGATCCCGAAAAAGTCCCCATATGACCCCGACGAGATCCCGCACGGATCCCGAAAACCATCCAGAAATGATGCCGGAAGGGTCGCCAAATGATCGCGAAATAGTCCCGAAATGATTCCGGAATAGTCCCGAAAATGTTCCAAAATAACCCCGACGGGATCCCGGACGGATCCCGTAAACTATACAGAAATGATCCCGGAAGGGTCCCAAAATGATCCCGAAATAGTCCCGAAAAAGTCCTGAAATTACCCCGACGTAATCCCGGACCGATCCCGAAAACCATCCAGAAATGATCCCGGAAGGGTCTCGATATGACCCTTACGGGATTACAAATAAGGTGAAGCTAATTATAAAACCATGTTAATAAGGCAGCAGGCGCATTGGAGCGAATAAAAAGTTAGATAGAGACATACAGGTAAAGCTAATAAAAGCGTGCTAATAAAAACAATTGATGGAGGGCGGATGGCGGGAGTAGAGGAGAGGACCACTGATCGTTCCTCCAAAATTGTCTAGATCTCGTTCTGTATGTACCAGATACCAAAAACTATTGATTTAGGAGAAAATTTAGATTGAGTTATAACAATTTATGGATTTTACACCAGAGGGGGAGATAAAGGGGAGGGCGGGCGGAGGGTGTCACTGCTTACTTTGTAAGCCCTCGACTTATTTGCCCCTTGAGTCTGTGATATTGGTGAAGGCCAGTATACGTAAAGTTGTAATGTGTAAAAATTATGAAAAATAATTTCTCGAAGGGTCGTGGGACCCCCACCCCTCTTTCCATGTTCGAAAAAAATTTCGCTAGTAGACTACTGTCTGTGTCCCAAATTTCATCAAAATCCGTGTAGCCATTCTGGCGTGATTCAGTCGCAAAGACGAAAAAATATAATAATTAAATTATAACTGCTCCTAGGGGGCGGGGACCACGCCCCTTTTGAAAAATATATAGCTAGTAGATCCTTCTAGACTATTGGCTATATGTGTGCAAAATTTCATCCAAATCGGTCCAGCCGTTCTCGCGTTATTGAGTCACAAAGACAAACGTCTGGACAAACATCCAAACATCCAAACATCCAAACATCCAAACATCTAAACATCCAAACATCCAAACATCTTAACATCCAAACTTTCCCATTTATAATATATATTAGATTAGATACTAGCCTTTACCCGCGGCCCCGTCCGCAAGGAAAATTTTAAATATATGGGCTATTCGCGTTAGCCTGCTTATTATCTGTTTACAATTTTGTTTTCTGTCTAATGCATTTTATTTTTGTAATTGAGTAAAAAAAAGAACTAAATGAGCTGATAACCTGATAGGATCCCAAATGATCCCGAAATTATCCAGAAAAAGCTACGAAATGACCCCAACGCTATCGCGGACGGATCCCGAAAACCATCCAGAAATGCCCCGAAAGGGTCTCCAAAAGTTCCCCGAATAGTCCCAAAAAAACCCGAAATGAGAGCGACACGATTCTAGACGTATGTAGAGAACCACACAGAAATGATCCCTGAAGGTGTTCCAAAATGATCCCGAAAAGGTTCCGAAATGACCCTGACGGGCTCCCGGGCGGATCTCAAAAACCATCCAGAAAATATCCAGGAAGGGTCCCTAAATTATCCCGACTAACTCCAGAAAAAGTTCCGAAATGGCTCCGAGGGGATCCACGATGGATCGCGAAAACCATACAGAAATGATTCCGGGAGGATTCCAAAATGATCCCGAAATAGTTCGGAATTGACCCAGATGGGATCCCGCACAGATCCAGAAATGATCCCGGAAGGGTGCAAAAACTATCCCGGAAAAGTAACAAAAAATCCCGAAATGGCTCCTACGGCATCCCGGACGGATCCAGAAATGATCTCGGAAGGGTCCCCAAATGATCCCAAAATGGTCCCGAAATGACCCTGATGGATCCGGCAAACCATCAAGAAATTATGCCGAAAGGGTCCCAAAATGATCCCGAAATAATACATAAAAAGTCACGAAACGACCCCTAGAGGATCCCCAAATGATCCCGTATTAGCCCGAAAAGGTCCCGAAATAACCCCGACGGGATCCCGGACAAATCCCGAAAACCATCCAGAAATGATGCCGCAAGGAATCCCAAATGATTCCGTAAAAGTCCCGCATTGATTCCGACGGGATCCCGAACGGATACCGAAAATCATCCAGAAGTGATGCCGGAAAGGTCCTCAAATGATCACCTAATAGTCCCGAAATGACCCTTAAGGGGTCATGGACGGATCCCATAAACCATCCAGAAATGATCCCGATATAGTCCCGAAGAAGTCCCGAAATGACCCTGACGGGATCTCGAACGCACCCCTAAATGACCCTGACGGGATCCCGGAAAGATCCCGAAATCCATCCAGAAATGATCTTGGGAGGGACCCCAAATGATCCCGAAAAAGTCTCGCAATGATTCCGAGGGGATCCTGATCGGATACCGAAAACCATCCAGAAATGATGCCGGAAATGTCCTCAAATGATCACCTAATAGTTCCGAAAAGACCCTGACGGGATCCCGAACGGATCCCGACAACTATCTAGAAATGATGCCGAAAGGGCCCGCAAATGATCCCGTATTAGTCGAGAAAAAGTCCCGAAATGAACCCGACGGGATGCCGGACGAATCCCAAAAACCATCCAGAAATGATGCCGGAAGGGACACCAAATGATCCCGGAAAAGTCCCGCAATAATTCCGACGGGATCCTGAGCGGATACCGAAAACCATCCAGAAGTGATGCCGAAAAGGTCCTCAAATGATCACCTAATAGTCCCAAAATGACCCTGACGGCATCCCGGACAGATCCCGAAATCCATCCAGAAATGATCTTGGGAGGGTCCCAAAATTATCCCGAAATAGTCTGGGAAAAGTCCAGAAATTACCCTGACGGATCCCGGACGAATCCTGAAAACCAATCTTAAATGATGCCGAAAAAGTCCCGAAATGACCCTGATGGGACCCGGAAAGGATCCCGAAAACTAACCAGAAATGATGCCGGAAAGGTCCTCAAATGATCTCCCAATAGTTCCGAAAAGACCCTGACGGGATCCCGAACGGATCCCGACAACTATCCAGAAATGATACCGAAAGGGCCCGCAAATGATCCCGTATTAGTCGAGAAAAAGTCCCGAAATGACCCCGACGGGATGCCGGACGAATCCCAAAAACCATCCAGAAATGATGTCGGAAGGGACCCCAATGATCCCGAAAAAGTCCCGCAATTATTCCGACGGGAATCTGAACGGATACCGAAAACCATCCAGAAGTGATGACGGAACGGTCCTCAAATGCTCACCTAATAGTCTCAAAATGACCCTGAGGGCATCCCGGACAAATCCCGAAATCCATCCAGAAATGATCTTGGGAAGGTCCCAAAATGATCCCGAAATAGTCTCGGAAAAGTCCAGAAATTACCCTGACGCGTTCCCGAACGAATCCTGAAAGCCATCCTTAAATGATCCCGAAAAAGCCCCGAAATGACCCTGACGGGATCCCGAAAGGATTCCAAAAACTATCCAGAAACGATGCCGGAAAGGTCCTCAAATGATCCCCTAATAGTTCCGAAATGACCGTGACGAGATCCCGAACTGATCCCGACAACTATCCAGAAATTATGCCGAAAGGGTCCGCAAATGATCCCGTATTAGTCGAGAAAAAGTCCCGAAATGACCCCGACGGGATCCCGGACGAATCCCAAAAACCATCCAGAAATGATGCCGGTAGGTATCCCAAATGATCCCGAAATAATCCCGAAATGACCTCGTCGGCATCCCGGACGGATACCGAAAATTATCCAGAAATGATGCCGGAAAGGTCCACAATTGATCCCCTAATAGTCCCGAAATTACCCTGATGGGATCCCGGACGGATCCCGAAAACCATCCAAAAATGATGCCGGAAGAGCCCCCAAATGATCCCGAAAAATTCCCCAAATGACCCCGACGATATCCCGGACGGATCCCGAAAACCATCCAGAAATGAGGCCGGAAGAGCCCCCAAATGATCCCGAAAAAGTCCCCAAATGACCCCGACGAGATCCCGCACGGATCCCGAAAACCATCCAGAAATGATGCCGGAAGAGCCCCAAATGATCCCGAAAAAGTCCCCAAATGACCCCGACATACTCCAGAAAAGGTTCCGAAATGGCTCCGAGGGAATCAACGACGGATTGCGAAAACCATACAGAAATGATTCCGGAAGGATCCCAAAATGATCCCGAAATAGTCCGGAAATGACCCAGATGGGATCCCGCACAGATCCAGAAATGATCCCGGAAGGGTCCAAAAACTATTCCGGAAAAGT
This sequence comes from Eurosta solidaginis, assembly GCF_040869045.1. Classification (NCBI taxonomy): domain Eukaryota; kingdom Metazoa; phylum Arthropoda; class Insecta; order Diptera; family Tephritidae; genus Eurosta; species Eurosta solidaginis. Next base: position 193,264,234 of record NC_090323.1, read on the forward strand.
AACAAAAAATCCCGAAATGGCTCCTACGGCATCCCGGACGGATCCAGAAATGATCTCGGAAGGGTCCCCAAATGATCCCAAAATGGTCCCAAAATGACCCTGACGGGATCCCGAAAACAATACAGGAATGATGCCGGAAAGGTCCTCAAATGATCCCCTAATACTCCCGAAATGACCGTGACGGGATCCCGACAACTATCCAGAAATGATGCCGAAAGGGTCCGCAAATGATCCCGTATTAGTCGAAAAAAAGTCCCGAAAGGACCACGACGGGATCCCGGACGAATCCCATAAACCATCCAGAAATGATGCCGGTAGGTATCCCAAATGATCCCGAAATAGTCCCGAAATGACCTCGTCGGCATCCCGGACGGATCCCGAAAATTATCCAGAAATGATGCCGGAAAGGTTCCCAAATGATCCCCTAATAGTCCCGAAATTACCCTAATGGGATCCCGGACGGATCCCGAAAACCATCCAGAAATGATGCCGAAAGGGTTCCCAAATGATCCCGTATTAGTCGCGAAAAAGTCCCGAAATGACCACGACGGGATCCCGGACGGATCCCGAAAACCATCCAGAAATGATGCCGAAAGGGTTCCCAAATGATCCCGTATTAGTCGCGAAAAAGTCCCGAAATGACCCCGACGGGATCCCGGACGGATCCCGAAAACCATCCAGAAATGATGCCGGATGAGCCCCAAAATGATTCCGAAAAAGTCCCCAAATGACCCCGAGGAGATCCCGGACGGATCCCGAAAACCATCCAGAAATGATGCCGGAAGAGCCCCCAAATGATCCCGAAAAAGTCCCCAAATGACCCCGACGATATCCCGGACGGATCCCGAAAATCATCCAGAAATGATGCCGGAAGAGCCCCCAAATGATCCCGAAAAAGTCCCCATATGACCCCGACGAGATCCCGAACGGATCCCGAAAACCATCCAGAAATGATGCCTGAAGGGTCACCAAATGATCGCGAAATAGTCCCGAAATGATTCCGGAATAGTCCCGAAAATGTTCCAAAATAACCCCGACGGGATCCCGGACGGATCCCGTAAACTATACAGAAATGATCCCGGAAGGGTCCCAAAATGATCCCGAAATAGTCCCGAAAAAGTCCCGAAATTACCCCGGCGTAATCCCGGACCGATCCCGAAAACCATCCAGAAATGATCCCGGAAGGGTCTCGATATGACCCTTACGGGATTACAAATAAGGTGAAGCTAATTATAAAACCATGTTAATAAGGCAGCAGGCGCATTGGAGCGAATAAAAAGTTAGATAGAAACATACAGGTAAAGCTAATAAAAGCGTGCTAATAAAAACAATAGATGGAGGGCGGATGGCGGGAGTAGAGGAGAGGACCACTGATCGTTCCTCCAAAATTGTCTAGATCTCGTTCTGTATGTACCAGATACCAAAAACTATTGATTTATGAGAAAATTTAGATTGAGTTATAACAATTTATGGATTTTACACCAGAGGGGGAGATAAAGGGGCGGGCGGAGGGTGTCACTGCTTACTTTGTAAGCCCTCGACTTATTTGACCCCTTGAGTCTGTGATATTGGTGAAGGCCAGTATACGTAAAGTTATAATGTGTAAAAATTATGAAAAATAATTTCTCGAAGGGGTCGTGGGACCCCCACCCCTCTTTCCATGTTCGAAAAAAATTTCGCTAGTAGACTACTGTCTGTGTCCCAAATTTCATCAAAATCCGTGTAGCCATTCTGGCGTGATTCAGTCGCAAAGACGAAAAAATATAATTATTAAATTATAACTGTTCCTAGGGGGCGGGGACCACGCCCCTTTTGAAAAGTATATAGCTAGTAGATCCTTCTAGACTATTGGCTATATGTGTGCAAAATTTCATACAAATCGGTCCAGCCGTTCTTGCGTGATTGAGTCACAAAGACAAACGTCTGGACAAACATCCAAACATCCAAACATCCAAACATCCAAACATCTTAACATCCAAACTTTCCCATTTATAATATATATTAGAATTAGAATTAGATTAGATATTAGATATTAGATTAACGAAATCGTTTTACATGTTCAAGTAAAACGTAAACTGTTTTGCATTTACCAGTCAGTGCTGGTATTGTTTTGTTTTTTTTTGCTTGCGTCTAAGTTAATTAAACCTCTTTAACTTAACTTTACGTTACGTCTACTTTTTTAACTTTACTACAAGTGGATGCTGCTTGCTCTCTTTAACTTAGGTATATGCATGCATGTATGTATGTATTACATGTTAAGATTCTATACTAGGGTTATAGCCTTAAATTTGAATATGTTTGTATATTAATACTATATGTTGTTGCAGAGTCAAAAGAAAATGAAAGAACGAGGTTGAGGCTACAAATACGTATATTTAGTCAGTATCGGAACGAACTCACCGCTTTAACCGCTGATATTCGTTGTCGTAATCGGGATGGCCGCAGGCCTAGGTTCGCTGCCCTGCGGTTGTTGTTGTAGCTGGTATTGTTACGCTGTTATCGTTGTAGCCTGAATGGTCGTGGCTGATAAGGTTGCGGCTAGTATTGTTGTAGCCGGTATGGTCGTAGCTGATAAGGTTGCGGCTAGTATTGTTGTAGCCGGTATGGTCGTAGCTGATAAGGTTGCGGCTAGTATTGTTGTCGGTGGTACCGCCTGCTGTTGGTGTTAACATTAGTGGCCGCAGGCCTATCGTCGCGTCCCCGCTACGTGCGTTGCAACTGGTGGTGGCGGTACGTCAGGTGTTTGTTGCGCCCGTGGCTGGCGCTAATGAAAGGGTTGGGAGAGGTACTACCGATGGTGATGCCCGTGGTAATAGTAGGGGCCGTTGGTGGTGGTTGGCGCTTTGGTCTGAGGTAACCGAATGACCCGGGTGGCGATAAAGCTTCGTGCTGGCCTTTACGAGCCGGATGACTTGGCCATTTTGACGTTAGTTTTATTACGCGGCAGCGTACTGCTGGCCCTGGAGGCGGAGGTGGTGTCGGACGCTTTTCCGCAGGTGGCAGTGTTCTTCGTAAACGTAGAGGAAGGGGTTTATCTCACTAGGTGTGACTGTGAACGCCGACCTACTTCAACTGGATCTTGGGTCAACACAACACAACCGGTGTAAGGTTTATTACCACCCAAAATTAGACGCGTAGAAGCGAGGTTTGTCGGAATGAACGGTTTCGGTACTTTGCGCTATCGACTCCTTCCTAGTTTCTGGGCATTTACCTGTTTACGCGCACAGCCGGCGAGGGTGTTTTGTGATTAGTTGAGTATCGTTGGGGAGGCGCAGTTGAAGTGAGCAATAAAGTTACTGAAGCAGTATATTAACTGAGCTTGACGCCTTTGCTGTTGAAGTTGTGTCCCTAAGTGTTATATGATCCCTTATATATAATTGCAGGGCCGCCAAAAATTTTGCTCAAGCAATTTACCAACCTTCCTCCTTTTTTTCTTGCCGGAAACTCATAGCAATTTTCGCTAGGGATGGCCGGTCTGTTTTTTTCCTTGTTTTTCGATACTTTTTATCGCAACTTTCGCCCCATCACTAGGTGTGTTCGCGCGAACACGCTCCCAAGTGGACCGTAACCGTAGACCGTAGCAGCAGACCCTAACAAGTTCCAGAAAAAGTATCGTGACGCGCCGAGTAATCGATGACGATGCCAGATCGATATTACATACCAAATGTGATGTTCCCACACGTTCTCTGTATATGTTCTCTGTCAGTATCAAGTGCGCAGAAAATTATGCAACACTATATGGTCACAAAGAATAACAGCCTAACTACTAACATTAAGTATATTTTTTCTCCTTTTACATAGTAGGACTTAGGCGGTTATTCTTTATGACCATATGGTTGTTGTTGTTGTTGTAGCAGCGCTTCGTCCCATCCAAAATGCGCGACCTATCACAAATTGTCATCAATATCCTCTAACGGGAGTCTAAAGAAACTTGCAGTTTTTCAACAGGGGTGGACAAGAATGAGAGGGGTGTTAAGGGCCCATTACTGATACTTAGCATAGAATTAATTTAACTCGGCGTAAACTTGGCAACTTAGCCACGATTATACTCCACTTAGCGTATACGATCTGGCATCATAATCAATAAATGTCAATTTGTATGACAAAATGTCAAAATGAAATGGCATCTCAAAATGTAAACGTCACTTAAAACTTACATAGAAAATCAATATTTAAAAGACTTCCAGTTAGTGTTGTTAAGTTTCGAGTAATCAGTAACATGCGATGTTCATTTAACAGAACTGTAAGTGACAGTTCTCAAGTGAAGTCAAGTCTATGCTAAGTATCAGTAATGTTCCCTTTAGAGGCGCTGGTTCAACATTGCATTATATGGACAAATTGAAACAGGACATACATTGTGTATGTCGGGGTTGATTCTGGATAGGTAAGAGTTTAACCTGTTAGAGTACCCCGATAGAAATTGAGCTAGAGTGTCACGCGCCTTCATAGGGAGAGTGTGTTCCTCTTCTGCGAGTTCTGGGTATTTTTCTTTAAGAACTGGGTTCGCCGGGCAATCCCTAGCATAGAGGTCCCACGTCTGTTTGTGAATATCACTAAGGACCTATTTGTGCTTTTTATTTCATACGGCTGTATTCCCAGGTGACGTATTTTCTGATAATTCTTGCGGAGATGACTTCTTAAGCCCCTGCGGGTGCGGCCTCTTCAATCAGATGTTTGTTGGAATGTCCAGGTTTCTGGGTATTAAACAGAAACTGTTTGTTCAGCATTTCATTTCCCTCTCTCTCTAATGGGGAGTACTCTCGCCTAACAGCGGTGTTTTGGCAAGCCTGCATTTTCTTCCAGTCAGTATCCTTTAGGCTTGGGGCCATATCGGGGACGCGAAGCACGCAATTGGCCGGCAAAATGCTTTGTAATTGGTAATGAGCGTCTCTTTGTCTTTGCCCCACGTGCTGCGGGAAGAGATTTGCGGAGCCTTATTACGGCTCTGGATTTTAGGTGCAATTGCGATTGCATGCTCGTCAAAATGTAGATCCTGATCGAACGTCACACCCAGTATTCTTAGGGTGTATGACAGCCGGTAGCGTAATGCCATCGACGTGGATATCCAATTTAGTCGACATTTTCCGTGTCCATTTTGCGAACAAGGTCGCCGATGATGTGGTCGGTGACAATTTCAGGTTTCGCGAGGCGAAAAAATGGAGAGATCAGGGAGATAGCTGTTTATTTTATCATAAAGCTCATCGATGTGTGGGCCTGGACCTGTGGCCATTATTGTGCAGTCATGTTGTTGTTAACTCAATCCATAAGGTTCTAGCATTCATCATACTGGCAAGAATATCGCCCACGCTCAACGCACAATTGCGTAAAGAACAGAACGGCTTTATACCAAATCGATCTTCCGTGGACCAAATCAATACCCTACGAATAATCATAGAACAGTCTAATGAATGGAGATCGCCACTATATCTTCTCTTTGTTGACTTTGAACGTGCGTTTGACACAATCTTCCGTGACGCGATATGGAGTGCGCTGCAAAACTGCGGGGTCCCAGAGAAAATCATCGACATGATTAAGGCCCTCTACAAAGATGCAATGATCAGTGTACGCTTCAAAGGAAAAAACAGCAACAAATTTAGCATAAACAAAGGCGTACGACAAGGGTGCGTCCTATCACCGCTACTTTTCATAGTAGTGCTGGACGATGTCCTGAAGCGCACAAACGCAGAAGCCCCAGATGGGTTACAATTGACGCTGAATCAGAAACTAAGTGATGTAGACTACGCTGATGATATCGTCTTCACTACTCACACACTAGCTGCTGTTGCCGCAAAACTCCAGCGACTCGAAATCAACGTTCGCGCAGTCGGTTTGAAAATTAACTACGCAAAAACTAAGCTAATGAGACGGCAAACAACGAACACATCTCCTCTCCAACTTGTATCAAATGGCAGCACTACCGTCATTGAGGATGTAGAAGAATTCTGCTACCTTGGCAGCCAAATTACTAAAGATGGCGGCACAGAATCGGATGTATCTGCAAGGATCTGTAAGGCACGAACTGCATTCCACAACTTAGGCCGAGTATGGCGCTCTGGCATATTGTCGATGAAAACAAAACTGAGGATTTTTAACACCAGCGTGAAATCAGCTCTGTTATACGGATCCGAAACCTGGCTTGTCTCTGACCGCATTAACCGACGACTGCAAACGTTTATAAACAAGTGTCTGAGAATAGTCTGCCGTATCTTCTGGCCAAGAACAATAAGCAACGCCGATCTACTGTCACTCACGAACAACCCCCCAATCTACACTGAAACTAAAAAACGTAAGTGGAGTTAGATCGGTCACACTCTCCGCAGAGAAGATGACAATTCCTTCAAATGGAACCCACAAGGAAGCCGGCGCAGGGGACGTCCTCGACAAACAATGAGAGCTCTTCCACCGCCACCTGGAATGAAATAAGACGTTTAGCGACTGATAGAAGTCGCTGGAGAGCGTTCGTCTCCGCCCTATGCTCCGACTAGGAGCGATAAGTTGTGCTTCTGGATGGCTATGGTATTAGTTTTAACTTTTGCGATTGTCAACTAGATGTTCAATTCTATCTAGGAATATAACAATGTTGTTGGTGTAGCGATAAGAACACTTCTCGAAGGCTCGGGGGAGTGTTATCGATATTGATGGTCCTTTGCCGGATGTAGATCCGGTACGTTCCAGTAACAAGCACCATTAAGGTACTAAGCCGACCATCTCAGGAATGATTTGGCATGACCACATGAAACCTTTTAGGCCATCCCGCCCTTCCACCCCCTAAATCCATAAGGAACTTGAGGTCGCCAGAGCCTCAGCTGTTAAAGAAACAGGTTTCGCCAAGGGTAGGTCAGGTTGACATTTGGGTTGGAGAAGCTATATATTGCACTGGCAGCCCCTTGAATCAATTTTGTATTTTAGTCGCCTCTTACGACAGGCATACCTGCCGCGGGTATATTCTAAGCCCCCTAACCCGCTGGGGTATTGTGCAGTCCTAGGCGTAGGATATAATGGTGACTCCTTCTGGTGGCGAAGGTAGCTTCGATATGTAGAAGTTAAACAAAAGCGGGGATAGGAAAGTACACTGTGCTACTCCTTGTTTAATTCTTCTGGATTAAGATGTTGGGTTCCTGAATTGCACCGATGCTTGCCGACTAGACAGATAATTTGCGGTCCATCTTTGGAGACTTGGAGGTAAAGGACCCTTCCAAGTCTTGCAGTAACGGCCGTGGTTGACTGTATCAAAAGCTTGATAGATAAGTATTTCATGACTATTTGCGCAACTACTTCGGAATAGTTTCGGAACTTTTTTAAAGAGATAATTTTGAGAATATTTTCGTTTCGGGAATATTTTGGAGTGATTTTGGTCGGGTTCGAAAAAATTTATTTATGAATGCGTTATGAATTAAGGAAAAGTTATCAACTTGTTATCGAAAGGTTCTCGACTTGTTATTAAAAAGTTATCGATTTGTTATCGAAGTGTTATTGTTATCGATAACTTTTCAATAACAAATCGGTAACACTTCGACACTTTCGTCCGTGATCAAGAAGTGTAACCCCTTTAAACCGGAGTGTTATGCGAATCATGCCCATTGGACGTTTTGCACCCCAATAGTATATTTGGCTATATTTTAACGGAGTTTTTCCGATACCGAGAAGACACGTGACTTAGTGAACTTAGCGTAGCAAGGGCGACCTGTTGGCCAATATATGTATATTTTAGACCACTGTTCGCGATTAGTCGGGCAGGTGGTCGTACGATCAAAAACATTGAATATCATAAAAGAGGATGAACGAAGAGGGTGTAATAAGGAGAACGAGCGAAAAACGGAACGCAATTGGGAGGGAAAGTGAGTTCTATCGCCATAGCAATCAGCGCTAAGAATTGCTCAGCACTTGCAAAATGGAATTGAGGAAACTCACCCCAAACGCATCTAGTCCGGAAAGTCGTGGGTACGTCCCATATACCGCTAGAGCTGCTCGGCAGAGGCAGGTAGGATGTCGCAATAGATCGAGAGAGAGGGAAATTGTGATAACATACTAACCTTACTAGCCACTAACACATAGAGGATTGAGAAACTCACTGATATGCTAGTAGGAGAAAACCAAGAAAACTCCGACTGATTTGGAGAAGATAAGCGACGTAACAAAGCAACCACTCACCGTGGGGCTTTTTGATCACAACAATCCTTACGAGCCGATGTCTACCACAAGATGGAACTGCTCGCTGTCACGATTAGGACGATGCGGGGTGAAATAACTGTGAGCTTCGATAATCCCTTGCCTAGCTTAAATGGTGCCCACGGAGGCAAACTAATTTGGTGTAACGTTAATGCGGTCTTGGGATGGCTGAATATAATAGTTCCTACACTCAGAGGCAAGTGCACAGTTCGAGGTGGTGGGTAGAGAGCTGATCCTCATGATACCAAACGCCATGGTATGTGGTTCGTATGTGGTTAAGTTGGAGGACGCACTGTGTAGCAGCGCTAGAACTTCACTTTATGTGCATACATACTTCGCGTGTCTCAGCCTACTGGAGAAGTTAAGAACTACAAAAAGAATGAGACAGAGGACATATATATGGATAAATGTCGTGTGACATCGGCAACTCGAGACGCTGATATGAGGATGGGACCGGAGTGAAGACAGCAAAGGTATCTATAGCCTGATGATGCTGACAGTTCTGCAAATAAGTATTCAACACAGTAAAGTGATTGGACGGAAAATGTCTCGGCTCCACGCACAAAAGTCCAAAGCCAGGAGAAACCTGCAATTATTGTAAAGATACAACATTACTAATCCGTGCTGTGAATTTATGGTACTCAAAACCTAGGCATGTAGCCATCGAGAAGAAGAAGTGAAGAAAATGGATAGGTGCGTCCCGATTTTGTTAAATACATACTCCGAAGTAGTTTAAAAATAGCCAAAAGAGATAGTCTTCCTACATACATATGTTGTTCTTATGAATGTGATAAGGGTCACGTACTGGTGAAGAATCCATTGAGCGGTTCATGGTTGACTTATACCAAAATAAATGGGCAGTGAATATTTTCACCCAGTTCTAATCGCCCGGTCCATATACACCTCTTCAAGATAAAGCTTTGAGAAGATTTATCAGGTGCATGTTAAGTTGCAGGTAGATTACTTCACAATAGGGGCTATATGAGTTGATGAGCCAGGTGCTTAAGTTGTGGAAGGAGTACTTTTCCTCATTGCTAGCTAGCGAGGTAGACGACGAGTTCGATAGCCTAATCATTGTTGACGGAAAACACTTTCCGGCACCCGGCTGTCACTAGCAGACAGTACAGTATCCCGGCTAAAGAATAAATAGTCGCCGAGTAAGGCGAAGAGTTGATTTAGAGCATGTCTGAACTCCAATGCAGAACATGGTCGAACGAGCGCGTGTCTCCAGATTGAAATTAAAGTGTGCTCTGTCCATCACACAAGACAGGAATTCCCGTAAACGACGCTAGAAATATATAAATTTTTATATCTAGCATATTGTGCGTAAGACTGGGCTTCAGGTCAATGATTGGACTTAACAAGAACGGCTTCAGACCTGGCGAGTCAGCTATCGGCCAGATTTTCACGATACTCCACATACTGGAAAAAGCCCACAATAAGAGAATTGACACGCACCATATTTTTGCAGACTTCAAAGCAGCTTTTGGCAGCCGGAGAAGGAGTTGCTTGTATGCTGCTTTGTTTGAATTTCTGCAAGGCTTATAAGGCTTTGTCAAATGACATCAAGCAGCACCATAAAATCCGGGTTGGGAAGGAGCTCTCCAAATCGTTCGAAAAAAAAGCAAGGCGATTACCACCAAGATAGTAAATAATTAAAGCAGAACTAACTGGATGGATGGTGATATTGGCACTATCGAGATGGGACCAAAGTTGGTCTAACGGAGAACTGGGAAAAATGAAGTACTTGCTGTAATCAAAAAGAAACTGGCGCACTCGCGTCGTGCCAGTTTTGAAGGAATTTGGCTATTTGGGAGCCGATGACTATTTCCGGTTGGAAATCCAAAACGGAATCATTGAAACTAAATTCAAAAGCTAGGCGCTCTCTCGGCGAACAAAAATAACGCCCTATCAGTTTCTCATAATACCTAGCCTAATATATGACTCGGAAGCATTGACTGTGTCGAGATAAGATAGTATGGTGCTTAACGTATTCAAGAGAAAGAGGTCCTCTTCGTGATGCCAACACCGTGTTTTGAAGGAGCTTTATGCAAATTTGGCAGTGCAACGATTTAAAGATCAATGGGAATGGATGCAAGAATTACTCCTATCAACATCCGTGTTTGGCAGCAGAGGTCATGGCAGATCTCTACTGAGTAGGAATAGACGCCTTCGTGATTTCAATGTACCGCGAAAGAGGGATAGCTCACCTGACTTACTACGCAAAGGACAAAATCCCCTAGCCGGTTAAGCGCCAATTTATAATGATGAATGACTAATCGCTAAAAACGCTAAGTACAGCAAAATAATTTATGTTTTATTTACGAACTAAGTTATTTATAGCTTCGTGGAGGTCTCCATGACTTAGAGAAAAGTTGATGAGAAATGCAAATCTCTCTGAAACTTCCATATACACTTTCGCACGTCGTTTGACTTCACTGTGAAGATTGTCGATCATTGGAGGAATCCTTTTATCCCAAAATCATAGCGAGGCGAAAATTCTACTTCTGGACTTCTGGAGCATTTTCGTCATTAGGTTGGTTTTTTCTACGACGAGTACATTTTACGATTTCTGTATAACCTACACCAGGTAACAATTGTTTTGTTTTTTCTCGAAATCATTGAACTTTTCACTGAATGATACTAAACTCTCCTCTAACAATCCGTACAAAAAACCACACGTTTGCAAATCTGCTTTTTCACTTTGCAATGACTTACTCACTGAAGAGTTCCATAAAATCAACATGAAACCAAATTCGAATTTTTGCATTTTATTAGCGATACACGTCGTCTCATATCGAGTATCAGTATTTTGTGATTCATCATCAGCAATGATTTCTAGAGCCTCTAATACGATATCAAATGAGTCGGATAATGTCTTCAAAGTTTTCTCATTGTTTATTTTAATACGTCCCAACGGTAGGTGGAAGTGGAAAAAAATTATATAATGTCTGCATAATGGCGAAAAAATCTACTGCATAAAAACAGCACTGCGCAGCATGCTCTCCAACCAAATTAAGGGAATGCGCGGAACAGCGAACATAGATCGCATTGTCATTCAAACTAAATGCTCTTACTTGAACACCTTTATACTTCCCGGACATGTTTAATGCGTTGTCATATTATTGTCTTCTACAATTTTGAATATCCAAACCACAGTCTTCAGTAAGAAACTTTGAAATTTCATTCGCTAGACTTTCACAAGTATGACCTTTCAACTGAAGAAAAGTTATAAACCTTGTTTATTATTCAATATACTCTCCTTTCACTTCGATACACTTCTTTGGACGCTCCTACAATTTGTCAAATGAGTTGGAAATGTTCTTTTTATGAACCTTGTCTAGTTTGTCGGTCGTTGCCTTTTGAATGCGGTCAATTGAGTTTTTTTATTTGAGTAAAATTTATTTTCAGTTCTGATTATGTTTTTCTTTCACTCTCTAGAATTTTATGTTTGTAAGAAAATTTTAGAAGTCTTTCCATTTTTCGGGGGCCCAGGCAACTGCCTTTTCTGCCTACCTGTTAATACGGCCCTGCAAAAGACGATTATTTAGAAGCCTTATTCGCCATTACGACCTAACTGTTAATACTGTGGCGAATATTAGCATTTCTAACATCACTGTGCTGTTAGTTAATAAACACAACGATAGTAAGCACTTTACACACATACGTAGAAGGCAAAGAAGAATATTTCACACACATAACCAGCAGCTTGAAGCGAAGAGATTATTTCACATACACATATTTAGTCAGCAGATAAGAAGAATGAGATACAATCAAACATCACGTTATCATCAGCTAAGAGCAGAAGCTGTTACTAACACATACACACACATACAGCTAGAAGAAAAACATAAACTACAGATATTCATGTATATAGCTAAATAACCAAGTATGAGAAAGTCTAGACCTTAGGATGAATAGGTGAGCGAGGCTAATTGAGATTATAAAAGCAACGCGGGTCAACCGACAATGAATCAGTTTGATTTTAGCACGCTATTAGTTAAGTACGCGAGTATTGCAATTGTGAAGTACTACTACTACAGAAAAGTTGTAAATAAAGGAGATATTGCTATACTGAATATTTGAGTTATTTATTCGACAGTTCAGCGATTCGAACAATAGCAAAAGGTGCAAAATAATCACAATTTCCCAAATATCGTTACAATACTAAATGCGGCTCTTTTCAAAATATGCTGTTAAAATCAATCCAAGATACATCAAATTGCCTTAATTACTTGTATGTTATGTATGTGAATGTTACTAATTGTACTACCACTACATTTCCTCAATAACGTAAATTACGTTGGGCAATTTACGACCTACTCGGAAACACAAAAATTCTTACCATGATAAATGTTACAAAGTTTATGTTCTATGAAGAAATCAAAGTCAATGTGCAAAATAACTGTTTCATATACATTCTTAGGTTTGCGTGTAAAAGACTAATTATGTTGCTGAAATTATGGTGGAACATTTACACTTCATTTCATTGCTAAACGTAATCCAATAGAAACAAGTAAGGGTGTCTAAGTTCGGGTGTTAGCGAAGATGGATTTACGCTGATGCTTATTTTAAATATTTATTTATACATCTGAATTTTAAGAAAACATACCTAAAACTTGAAGCTTCCGATATGTTTCAATATTATGAACTTTGGTAACATAACGGTTGACCGTAACGGCATAAACGAATCGAGATAAATATAGACTTCCATATATCAAAATGCTCAGGATGAAAAAAGGAAACGATTTAGCCATGTCCGCCATGTTCATATCTTATTGAAATTTGGTATATGGGTTCCTTGGCACTCATCTCCCATCGCCATTTAAAATGAGCGAAACTTGATGATAACCACGCCCACTTTTTATATATCGTCAGCTTATATTCAATAACCTCCATCAGCAATTTTAACAAAGATGAGTTTTTGATGATAACACGAACTCTGATTTACCTGTCATCTATGACAATTATGACAGCTTAAAATCTAGCTTTATTGGTACTGTATTTTCATTTTGAAAATTCCTCTATCAGCAAAAAAAAATTGTTTTCGAAGGGCAAAAAGCTCTATCAGCATATTAATTTTTCTTACATAAATTTTCTTTGCAAACGGAATAATCAGGGTAAGTTGGGTGCATCTGTGTTCATGTATGTTTGCCAAATTATTAGATCTACATATGTATGTATATACATATTTAGATTAGCGTCTAGAACTATCTATTTAAATAGTCTACGATGTCTGCATTACAACTAATTGCAATTGACTATGCATTATCAGCAGAAGAAAGGACTGGAATTAATATTATCACAGGTAGCAAATATAATAAATTAGTAAGTATTACTGGTTTATGGAATTTAAATTGAATAGATTCGGAAGGTGAGGAAGTAAACCCACCGGTAAGAAGAATGAAGCGAGCAACCACAACCCGTATTCTAATAAAAGAAAGGCTAACTCATGGAAAAGAAAGAAGGGTGAGAAGTATTTGGGCTTTTCAACAAAAAGTGGAAACTTTAAACAATTATGGCCAAAACCCGCTAGGTCAATTGGGCCCAAGTGCACTTCACCAGCATGCCTGAGAAGCAAGGCCAGGTACTGTGGGCAGTTCAGCGATGAATGCAGATTAAACATCTTCAAATTGTTCTGGAATATGTCGTGGGAAGCGAAATTAGTTTCTATAGAGAGCTATGTGTCACAGATGGAAAAGAAAATAATCTATGTGGAAGATTCAGTAAGACGCAACAGCTTTATCTTTCGACTGCCGCACGACAATCAAGCACTGCAAGTATGCAGATCAATGTTTCTTTCAATTTTAGCTTTAAAAATTGGTATGGTAAAAGGTTCTTTGAAAAAATGCAATAACGGTGTTTTGCCACCCTGCACTAAAAGAGCTTCAAAGATCTGTAGATCGAAAGGGTACCTAAACGAATATTTAAAAAAATTGGACAAAATGGAAAGTCATTATTGTCGTAGTAATACAAACAAAAAATATATCGCAACAACATTTAGAACCAAAGCCGATGTTTATAAAAATTATCGTGAGAAGTGTTCAGAGCATGCAATGAGACCCTTGTCTATATTTACGTTCTCAAAAGTTTCCGATGAAAATAATTTAGCAATTTTCATGCCTCGCAAGGATCAGTGCGATAAATGTGTTGGATGCAAGGCTCAACAAATTTCCGAGCACGAATACAGCGAACATATTTCTAGAAAAGAGCGAGCTCATCTTGAAAAGCAGCAAGATAAAATAAGAGGTCAAGAAGGACAATGCCATGTTTTTACAATGGATATTCAAGCCGTCAAGCTTTGCCCTAATATAAACGCATCATCGATTTATTATAAGCAGCGTTTGCAAGTCCATTACTTATAAAAAAAATAAATGTAAGGTGCGATATCCTCGAAGAGATTTTAGGCCGCGCTTCTCTTCCAATTTACGTCGTGCTCCTTTTTAATTTTTCCTACAAATTGGCGGAACGGGACCTACTTATTTTACGCCGACTCCGAACGGCATCTGCGAGGCAGATGAGTTTTAACTGAGAGCTTTTCATGGCAGAAATACATTCGGAGTGCTTGCCAAACACTGCCGGAGGCGACCCCGCTTAGACAAATGTTCTTCTAATTGAAAAACCCAGGGTATTCGGTGTGGTAGGCGGAGCACGCTACCATCATACCACGGTGACCGCCAGTCCATAACTTTACTATATATAATATAGGCAATTGATGGATTGCCGGCGGAGCTATTCAAGTACGGCGGCGAGGAGTTGGTAAGGCGCATGCAGCAGCTTCTTAGCAAAATATGGGCGGACGAATGCATGCCCGACGTTTGGAATCTAAGTGTTCTTTGCCCATTCCACAAACAGGGGGATACTGCAAAATGCCATAACTATCGTGGAATCAGCCTTCTTAATATCGCATATAAGGTCCTTTCAAGCGTATTGTGCGAAAGATTGAAGTCCACCGTGAACCGGCTGATTGGAGCTTATCAGTGCGGCTTCAGACCTGGTAAATCTACCATCGACCAGATTTTCACAATGCGCAAAATCTTGGAAAGATGAAAAGAGAATCGACACACATCACCTCTTCGTCGACTTTAAAGCCGCCTTCGACAGCACGAAAAGGAGCTGCCTATGTGCCGCTATGTCTGAATTTGATTTCCCCGCAAAAATTATACGGTTGTGCAAAATGACGTCGAGCAACACCATCAGCTCAGTCAGAATTGGGAAGGACCTCTCCGAGCCGTTCGAAACTAAACGAGGTTTCAGACAGGGTGAGCCCCTATCGGGCGATTCCTTTAATTTGATGCTGGAGGAAATTATACTAGCTGCAGAACTTAACCGCACTGGAAAAATATACTATAAAAGCGTGCAATTACTGGCATATGCTGATGACATTGATATCATCGGCCTAAACACTCGCGCTGTTAGTTCTGCTTACTCCAAACTGGAAAAAGAAGCGGTAAAGATGGGTTTGATGGTGAATGAGGACAAAAGCAGAGTCAGCGCATACGCGCCTTGGAAACCACGCTACTGTTGGCAGCCATAATTTCGAAATAGTAAAAGACTTCGTTTATTTGGGAACCAGCATCAACACTAGCAAAAACATCAGCACTGAAATAGAGCGAAGAATCAATCTTGCAAATAAATGCTACTTTGGACTAGGTAGGCAAATGAAAAGTAAAGTCCTCTCTCGGCGAATGAATATCATACTCTACAAGTCACTTATCGTACCCGTCCTACTATATGGGGCAGAGGCATGGACCATGACAACAGCAGATGAAGCGGCTTTGGGAGTGTTCGAGAGAAAAGTTCTTCGAAAGATTTATGGACCTCTACGCGTTGGCGATGGCGAGTACCGAAGAAGATTTAATGATGAGCTGTACGAGCTATACGCAGACATCAACATAGTCCAGCGAATTAAAACGCAGCGGCTGCGCTGGCTAGGCCATGTTATGCGAATGAAAGATGATGCTCCGGCCAAGAAAGTGTTTCTATCGGAACCCGCCTATGGAAGCAGAGGTAGAGGGCGGCCCCCACTCCGTTGGGAGGACCAGGTGGAAAACGATTTAAACTCCCTTGGTGTGACCAATTGGCGCCGGTTGGCTGAGCGAAGGAGCGACTGGCGTGGCTTGTTGGACGGCCATAACCGTTTAGACGGTTAAGCGCCAATTAAGTAAGTAAGTAAGTAAGCAATATAGCCAACCATGAATATACAAATTACTGGTGGAACGAAATTAATGGAGATTTATCGGCTTCGTCTTTCATTTCATGCCTAATACATCATTTAGAAATCAATTGTTTATCCGATGCATTACCGATCATCATCTATTCTGATGGTTGCGGTTATCAGAATCGGAACAATTACTTATCTAATGCGTTGTCCATTTTTGCAATAGCACATCATAAAATTATAGAACAAAAATATTTAGAACAAGTAAGGAAGGCTAAGTTCGGGTGTAACCGAACATTACATACTCAGTTGAGAGCTATGGAGACAAAATAAGGGAAAATCACCTTGTAGGAAAATGAACCTCGGGTAACCCTGGAATGTGTTTGTATGACATGCGTATCAAATGGCAGGTATTAAAGAGTATTTTAAGAGGGAGTGGGCCATAGTTCTATAGGTGGACACCTTTTCGAGATATCGCCATAAAGGTGGACCAGGGGTAACTCTAGAATTAATTTGTACGATATGGGTATCAAATGAAAGGTGCTAATGAGTATTTTAAAAGTGGGTGGGCCTTAGTTCTATGGGTCGACGCCTTTTCGAGATATCGCCATAAAGGTGGACCAGGGATGACTCTAGAATTTGTTTGTACGATATGGGTATCAAATGAAAGGTGCTAATGAGTATTTTAAAAGGGAGTGCGCCTTAAGTCTATAGGTGGACGCCTTTTCGGGATATCGTTATAAAGGTGGACCAGTAGTGGAATTCACTAACTTTTTTAACGACATTTGCCATCGCTTTATTTGCGAATCGATGACTATAACGATTTCGTTATTCAGTAACTATTTTGTATCGATATTCGTTTATCGACGATCAGCTGTGTCGTTAAATAAACGGCAAGTAAATTGGCTGCGTTAAAAATCACGATATTAATATTTCTGGCAATTTTAGTTAAAAAAGAAAATTGCAACTTTAATTAAATACTTTCAAACACGAAAAGCTGCTTTATTTATAAATCAAATGGCATTTGAGTACTTGGCGTACGTTTTATCACAAAATGAAGAATTACTAAGCCCATCGCCAGTGGTTCATAGAGAAGTAGATGACCCATTCCACTTGAATGCAACGGAGTTTCTAAAGCTGTACCGACTAACCCTAGACTTGGCTCATGATATTATTTCTCAACTTGATGGTCAATTAAACTTTTAAAAGCAGTTAGTATGCCGAATTTTTTTATTTTTGGCACTCTTTTTGTCCTTTTCGCATTTTTTAGGTTTCGTTAAGCTGTGATGCCACCTTTATACTATTAAAACGAAATTTAAATGTAATTTATTTCGATTCGTTAAAACTAAGTTAGTGAATAGCACAATCGATAAGGCAAACGACAAAATCGTTAATTAAAATCTCGAAAATTCGCATAGTTATAAGTTAGTGAATTCCGCTACAGGGTTGACTCTAGAATGCGTTTGTACAATATGGGTTTCAAACGAAAGGTGTTAATGAGTATTTTAAAAGGGAGTGGGCCTTAGTTCTATAGGTGGACGCTTTTTCGATATATCGCCATAAAGGTGGACCAGGGGTGACTCTATAATGTGTTTGTACAATATGGGTGTCAAATTAAAGGTATTAATAAGAATTTTAAAAGGGAGCGGTGGTAGTTGTATATGTGAAGGCGTTTTCGAGATATCGACCAAAATGTGGACCAGGGTGACCCAGAACATCATCTGTCGGGTACCGCTAATTTATTTATATATGTAATACCACGAAAAGTATTCCTGCAATGATTCCAAGGGCTTTTGATTTCGCCCTGTAGAACTTTTTCATTTTCTTTTACTTAATATGGTAGGTGTCACACCTATTTTACAAAGTTTTTTTCTAAAGTTATATTTTGCGTCAATAAACCAATCCAATTACCATGTTTCATCCCTTTTTTCGTATTTGGTATAGAATTGTGGCACTTTTTACATTTTTCGTAATTTTCGATATCGAAAAAGTGGAAATAGTCAGTTTTCGGCCATTTTTTATACCAATAGAAAGTGAGTTCAGATAATTATGTGAACTGAGTTTAGTAAAGATATATCGATTTTTGCTCAAGTTATCGTGTTAATGGCCGAGCGGAAGGACAGACGGTCGACTGTGTATAAAAACTTGGCGTGGCTTCAACCGATTTCGCCCTTTTTCACAGAAAATTGTTATCGTCCTAGAATCTAAGCCCCTACCAAATTTCACAATGATTGGTAAATTTTTGTTCGACTTATAGCATTAAATGTATCCTAGACAAATCAAATGAAAAAGGGCGGAGCCGCGCCCATTTTGAAATTTTCTTTTATTTTTGTATTTTGTTGCACCATATCATTACTGGAGTTGAATGTTGACATAATTTACTTATATACTGTAAAGATATTAAATTTTTTGTAAAAATTTACTTAAAAAAAATATTTTTTTTAAAAGTGGGCGTGGTCGTTCTCCGATTTTGCTAATTTTTATTAAGCATACATATAGTAATAGGAGTAACGTTCCTGCCAAATTTCATCATGATATCTTCAACGACTGCCAAATTACAGCTTGCAAAACTTCTAAATTACCTTCTTTTAAAAGTGGGCGGTGCCACGCCCATTGTACAAAATTTTACTTATTTTCTATTCTGCGTCATAAGTTCCACGCGCCTACCAAGTTTCATCGCTTTATCCCTCTTTGGTAATGAATTATCGCAATTTTTCGATTTTTCGAAATTTTCGATATCGAAAAAGTGGGCGTGATTATAGTCCGATATCGTTCATTTTAAATAGCGATCTGAGATGAGCGCCCAGGAATCTACATACCAAATTCGTCAAGATATCTCAAAATTTACTCAAGTTATCGTGTTAACGGACAGACGGACGGACGGACGGACGGACATGGCTTAATCAAATTTTTTTTCGATACTGATGATTTTGATATATGGAAGTCTATATCTATCTCGATTCCTTTATACCTGTACAACCAACCGTTATTCAATCAAAGTTAATATACTCTGTGAGCTCTGCTCAACTGAGTATAAAAATAATAACAATAAATAATTGGCATGAACTTAACTCCGACGGTTTATTACTCAAATTTTTTTTTGCAAACTGACCGAACGCATCTGCCAAGAAAGGAATTTTTGCTTAAAATTTTCCCATGGGAGAAATACTATGCTTACCATGCTTCTGGCGCTTTTGCATTTTTGATAGCGCCTATCACGGGAATTGCCCCCAGGTCCTTGCATATGGAAAGCAAGCACTCTTCACACTATACTGGTACTGCAGGTTCAAAATCTGGGCCAGCATACACCATACAAACCGAAAAATCTATGTTTTCTTTATACTGCAAAATCCTCTATCAACAATATTTTATAAAAAATAGTTTTCATTGGAGTTGCAATAACCTCTATCCGCTTTATAAGCTAAATTAAAGTAAAATTTAAACAAAAAACTAGCTCAGTTAGCTAGAGTAATATCTTATTACTCAATGGGGTACTTCGTATTATTCGCACTTTGCAAAATAGTTGATTAAACAGTTTTTTTGCTCTCCTGAAAATTCGAGTTTTTGCTGATGGAGGTTATTGAATATATGCTGACGATATATAACATTTTCGAAAACAGAAAAAACCTTATTATTTAGTAATCCCCTATGGAAGCATAGGTAGAGAGCGGCCCCCACTCCGTTGGTAGGACCAGGTGGATAACGATTTAAGCTCCCTTGGTGTGACCAATTTGCGCCGGTTGGCAGAGAGAAGAAGCGACTGGCGCGCCTTGTTGGACGGCCATAACCGTTTAAACGGTTAAGCGCCAATTAAGTAAGTAAGTAAGAATATTGGAATTTGGTCTAGGCCATTTTTACTATAAATATTTTTTGTTATAAGCCTTAAATGTGTATCGAATTAAAGAGGGATTTATTTTTTTTTTGAGTTTCTAGAGATGTTGTGTATCGCTTGATCGAAATAGCGGCGTGGCACCGCCCATTAAAAAATGTCTCCCCATTTTCTCTTACAATAAAACTTGATAATTGAAATATCATTGATTCAAGGCTATTTTTTGCTAAGTTATAGCTTATTATTTTAGTCTACTACCCTTTTAAACATCTTTTTTATAAAAGCGGGCGTCACCAATTCCGTCCATTTTTACTAGAAATACTTCCTGCTTTATAAAAAAAGGTATGTATTCCCAATTTTATTACGATATATTAATTTTTCTTCGAATAATTGCTCCCGTAACATAGAAAATTGCTTAGTGATATGAGGGGCAGTTCCACGCCCATTTTAAAAATTTTTAATATTTTCTAACTTTTTGTTATAGTTGCATTTAGAAAGTAAAATGCCATTGATACTAAAATTTGTTACGCAAAGGTATAGCCTATGATTCTAGCCTACGGCAATTTTAAACAACTTTTATAAAGGGGGGGGGGGGGGGGTGGCCTTAACCGATCTTTTCAATTTTTTCTACAAATATTGTTGCTATAAGAAAACAAGTAAGGAAGGTTAAGTTCGGGTGTAACCGAACATTACATACTCAGTTGAGAGCTATGGTGACAACATAAGGGAAAATAACCATGTAGGAAAATGAACCGAGGGAAACCGTGGAATGTGTTTGTATGACATGTGTATCAAATGAAAGACATTAAAGAGTATTTTATGAGGGAGTGGGCCTTCGTTCTATAGGTGTTCGCCTTTTCGAGATATCGCCATAAAGGTGGACCAGGGGTGACTCTAGAATGTGTTTGTACGATATGGGTATCAAATTAAAGGTATTAATGAGGGTTTTAAAAGGGAGTGGTGGTAGTTGTATATGTGAAGGCGTTTTCGAGATATCGACCAAAATGTGGACCAGGGTGACCCAGAACATCATCTGTTGGATACCGCTAATTTATTTATATATGTAATACCTGCCAAGATTTCAAGGGTTTTTTATTTCGCCCTGCAGAACTTTTTCATTTTCTTCTACTTAATTGGTAGGTGTCACCCCCATTTTACAAAATTTTTTCTAAAGTTATATTTCGCGTCAATAAACCAATGCAATTACCATGTTTCATCCCTTTTTTCGTATTTGGTATATAATTATGGCAATTTTTTCATTTTTCGTAATTTTCGATATCGAAAAAGTGGGCGTGGTCATAGTCGGATTTCGTTCATTTTTTATACCAAGATAAAGTGAGTTGAGGTAAGTACGTGAACTAAGTTCAGTAAAGATATGTCAATTTTTTCTCAAGTTATCGTGTTAAGGGCCATGCGGAAGGACAGACGGACGACTGTGTATAAAAACTGGGCGTGGCTTCAACCGATTTCGCCCATTTTCACAGAAAACAGTTAGCGTCTTAAAATCTATGCCCGTACCAAATTTCAAAAGGATTGGTAAATTTTTGTTCGACTTATGGCATTAAAAGTATCCTAGACAAATTAAATGAAAAAGGGCGGGGCCACGCCCATTTTGAAATTTTCTTTTATTTTTGTATTTTGTTGCACCATATCATTACTGGAGTTGAATGTTGACATAATTTACTTATATACTGTAAAGGTATTACATTTTTTGTTAAAATTTTATTTAAAAAAATTTTTTTTTAAAAGTGGGCGTGGTGATTCTCCGATTTAGCTAATTTTTATTAAGCGTACATATAGTAATAGGAGTAACGTTCCTGCCAAACTTCATCATGATATCTTCAACGAATGCCAAATTACAGCTTGAAAAATTTTAAATTAAATTCTTTTAAAAGTGGGCGGTGCCACGCCCATTGTCCAAAATTTTACTAATTTTCTATTCTGCGTCATAAGTTCAACTCGCCTACCAAATTTCATCACTGTATCTGTCTTTGGTAATGAATTATTGCACCTTTTCCGTTTTTCGAAATTTTCGATATCGAAAAAGTGGGCGTGGTTATAGTCCGATATCGTTCATTTTAAATAGCGATCTGGGATGAGTGCTCGGGAACCTACATACCAAATTTCATCAAGATACCTCAAAATTTACTCAAGTTATCGTGTTAACGGACGGACGTACGGACATGGCTCAATCAAATTTTTTTTCGATCCTGATGATTTTGATATATGGAAGTCTATATATATCTCGATTCCTTTATACCTGTACAACCAACCGTTATCCATTCAAACTTAATATACTCTGTGAGCTCTGCTCAACTGAGTATAAAAATGTGTACACGATCGTATTACGATCTGTTAATTTTTCTTCGAGTAAAGGCTCCCGAAACATAGAAAATTGCTTACACATTAAAGGTGCGGTGCCGGCCCCATTCCTAAAAATTTAAATTTTTTCCTGTTTGTTGTTATAATTACATTTGGGAAAAGAAATACCATTGATATAAAGCTCTTTTTTTATGAAGATATAGCTTTTTCATTCGTCCACAAACCATTTAAAAATCTTTTATTTAAAGTGGGCGTGGTCCTTCACCGATTTCGTTAACTTTTCTTCGAATTATTCTTTATAGTAAAGGCAACTTTTCTACCGAATTCTGTTATGATAGGTTAAACGAGTTTTGATTTATGATTAACAATATTTGTAAAATTGATTTTATCATAAGTGGGTGGTGCCACGCCCTTTTTCAAAACTTTGTAAAATTTTTTTTCAAGAGTCTGAGTATCAGTCCACACATCAAATTTCAACATTATAGATGTGTTGTTTACAAAAAAATTTTATTATATAAAAAGTGGGCGTGGTTATCATCGATTTCCCTCATTTTAAATAGCCAAGGTCCCAGGAACCCATATACCGAATTTCAATAAGATTAGGCGCGAAATAATTCGCTACGTTGTTCGTGAAGTGCCTTGTTCGTACGGTCCTTTCATAATTCATTCGCCTATGTTTGGTGAAAGAAAATGAGTAAATCCTTCTTTTATACGATGTCCATAAGTTGCACTAAGCCTCAAAAATATTGCTGAACTTAAGATCGGAAACATGTCAGAGCATATGAAGGCAATAAGAAAATTCACAGAAAATCCCATATTGAAATTACGTGATGTAGTGCCGTACTTACAATCAGAATCTCACGGCACTTTGAGGTATCCATTGTGAACAGACTTCTTTGGGAAACAGGGAATCCATGTACTGACCCAGAGGTCTGATTTACGAATGGATTGAAATTTTATTACGGAAAAACGGGAACTGGCATCTATGGGTCGAACTTTACGCAGAAACCCATGCAATAGAAGTTTGCGGTAGAGAATGCCTACGGAAGGGCTTATCCTCGAATATCTTCGTTATTCCATGGAGCCAGGCAGCCTTGGACACTTGTAGTTTTATACAACTTCTTCTAATCGGATGAGTACGTTGGAACCCTAAATGATTTGGGAACAAAAAACAAGATTTGATAAGGTTGGGTTCTCGGGCATCAGGGAAATTAAGGTTATGAGCAAGCAGACTACCTAACTAACCATAAGTTACTGGTAAACAAAAGCAAGTTAACCCAACAGTGGATTGACTGCTAGGGCAAATATTGGCCCAATTGTTGATACTTCCAACAACGAGAGTATTAGCCAAACTCATTAATCAAAGCAGAGAGAACCTACGAATTCTCGATCGGTGCTAAGAGGGAGACTGTAGTCCACGATATCACCCGAACGCCATCAGCACGCAGATAAATTTCAGATTGAACGAAAAACGCCACCACAGAATAATAATCGAAGCGCTAGAATTACCAAAAAGCTTTTGATACGGTCAACCACGGCACGTTACTGCTAGACTTGGAAGATCCTCCCTTGCTCCAAATCTCAAAAGGTGGACAGCAAATTATCTCTCTGGTCGGCAGGCATCGCTGCAATTCAGGAACGTAACATCTAAGCCCAGAATAATTAAACAAGGAATACCACAGGGCGGTGTCCCATCCCCGCTTTTCTCTAACTTCTACATATCGAAGCTTCCTTCGCCAGTCACCATTGTATCCTGCGGCGATGACTGCACGATAATGAATACATGTCCCGCCCCACCCATCGATGAGCTAAAATAAACAACTATCTCCATGATATCTCCAGTTTTTTCGCCTCAGGAAATCTGACACTGTCATCGACCGAATCATCAGCGACCTTATTTAAAACATACACGAAACAAATGTCGACCAAATTGCACATCCACGTCGATGGCATTACGTTACTGACTGTCTTACACCCAAAAATACTGGTTATGACTATCGATAAGGATGTACATTTTGGTGAGCATTCACAACATTTGTACCTAAAACCCAGAGCCATAATAAAATCCTCAAATCTCTTGCCGGCAGCATTTCGAGTAGAGACAAAAAGGTGCTCATTACCACTCATAAAACAATTAGCCGGCCGCTTGCATGCTTATCTGCTTATGCCCCAGATCACCGCCTATACAGTTAGGCGGGAGTGCTTCCCATTAGGGAGAGAAATGACGTGCTCAACAAACATTTTCTGTTGAATACCCAGAAACATAGACACCTCAATAGATACCTGATTGAAAAGGCACCTCCTCTCAGGGGCTTAAGAAGTTATTGTAAGCATCATGAAGAAATCCGGCATTTAATAATTCATTCTTAAAGACAAATACTCTAAGCTCGTTGTTGAGGAAAGCAATCTCCGCGCGCGTTGCTCTAGCTAAACTTCGATTTGGATACAGCAACAGGTTAAACTCTTCCCTATCGAGAAACAACCCCGACATACAAAATGTATGTCCTGCTTGCAATGTGTCTCCACATGACACCAACCATAATGTGGAACCAACACCTCTAACACACCCCTCTCATTATGGACCACCCCTATTGAAACAGCAAGTATTATTTGACTCCCCTTAGAGGATATTGATGACAATTTGTGAGTGGTCGCAACTATTGTATGGAGCGAAGCACTGCTACAATAACAACAAATGAGGCACTACAGAACAAATTCAAAACAGAAGACCGTTAAAATGAGAGAACGCTGAATCGGTGAGCAGCTGGTCAGTGTTCAATACGACCGGTGTTGGCTTCTTGTGTGGTGGCTGGTAAGTTGTGTTAATCGTTTTTCAATAATCATAACTAACCTAATTGGAACCGGTTGAGAACTAATTAGAAACGGTTGACGAGCTACAAAATAATGCATTGGTAACAATTGCCATTACCAATCACATTGTCGTGTTAGAGAATAGTTGAACCAATTGGTTGAGCGAATACTAGTACTGTCGTCAAATGATATAGCTCGACACTAACTCTGAGCTAGTCAGAGTCTCCGTGAAAGTTGTAGACTGAATACGTCCATAGTGTTAACAGAATTTGTTTGAAGACCAAATATAAAAATTCCAATTATGTAGGTACCAGGAGTTTTGTTATAGGTAACTCCGCCATCTTGGCAAATGCTAGAAGTTTTCTAGGACCAAGCTTAATTGCTGCCTCGAGACCAGGAAACTCTGCCACCCATAATAGCTGGAGCGCAGGGCACGAACACAGAACGTGAATATTGTAAAATAAAATTTATATAAAATACTATAATATGGCAATTAAAAAACGTGGAATAAGTAAAGTCAGTAAAATTGTATGAAAAGCTGCATTACTTACGAGGTTTCCGTGGTAAAGACGCATTTGCGAGTTTGAATGACTTATTTCAATATAAGCCGGTTTAAGTATACTACTCATAAAACTTGCATGATTGAAACCACAAAAACAATCGGAAAGCGGTTCATGTCAAAGCATACTTACCTTTTATACAACTCTTGTTAAGTAGGTATTTTATTACAAAATTGTACATACTAGTACATAGGGTTAGGGATGCTATAAGCCGACCTTCGAGTCGAACTCAGCAAGGACGAAACTTTCGCTTGATTTTGATATCTGTTATAGATTTGGTATAGTGGTTAATCTGGAGGTAGAATAGATCGGTATTGAAAATGGGTGAAACCGAGCGATAACCACGCCCACTTTTTCGATATCGATAATTTCAAAAATGAAAACGAAGCTTGAAATGTGGTCAGACATTATGACAAAAATTCAAAATCGGCATAATTTTTGGAAAATGCTCATGACACCGTCCACATTTAAAGGACGAGGAATTTAAAAAGCTTTGCAATTCGCATATTAATAGTAATTGAAGATGTGATGTCGAAATTTGGCATCGAGGTTGCCCTTGCTATTATGTATAGGTACACTTTATGAAACTTAACAAAATCGGTTGGCGACCGCGCTCATCACTTACTAACATAATTGGCGTTTAACCGTTTAAACGGTTATGGCCGTCCAACAAGGCGCGCCAGTCGCTTCTTTTCTGGGCTAACTGGCACCAATTTGTCACACCAAGGAAATATATATGTTTTTAATCCTGATTCTTCCAGCGGAGTGGCGACCGCCCTCTTCCTCTGCTTCCATAGGCGGGTTCCAATAAAAATACTAACATGGCCAAGCCAGCGTAGCCGCTACGTTTTAATACGCTGGACTATGTTGATGTGTGCATGAAGCTCATACAGCTCATCAATAAATCTTCTGCGGTACTCGCCGTCGACAACGCGTACATCTTTCGAAAAACTTTTTTTTGAACACTCCCAGGGCCGCTTCATCTGATGTGATTGCTTTTCGTTTGCCGAGAGTGGACTTTACTCTTCAATCGCTACCAAAGTAGCATTCAGAGCTGATGTTGTAGTTTGTATTTCAAGTCTTGTGGTAACCAAAAATACAACAACTTGGCAGTATACAACTAAATTATGTTGATATTTCACCTCGGTAGTGATATGACTAACCTAGGAGGGATGACCTTCAAAATCAAATATCTAGGAATCATTCTAGACACTAAGTTATCGAGGCAACTCAACGTGGAGGAAGGGGGGTGTACGTGAAATCTATCGCCTTCCCACTTTTCATAGATATTTACAGCGATTGTAAAGCTTACCCTATACTATCATGTCCTTGCTTGATGGACGGCCACACAATCTTCCCGAAAAAATTACAGACGGCTATAAATGCATAGCATAACGGGAGCCCTGAATACAACCCCGACGGCTGCACTGTATGCCATTCTGTATATTCCAGTCTCCCTGTAGACCAGGTGGCGAAAATCATAACGTGAAAAACTGAAACGACACTGAATGAGTCGGGTCACTTAAGTGCAGACGATACGGCATAGTAATGGAAGGTGTAGGGTCTGAGGTACACTTCGCTGAACTGGAAATAAATAAATTCTACAAGCTGCCACATCACTGTAGTCTCAGGAGAAAGAAGGAACTGTAACTAAAGCAGTAGAGCATTGGAAGAAAATAGCTTAAACTGCATTCGTACTTAATTTATATTGACAGAAATTTAGGCAATAATCTCGCATAGCACAATATCTATAAATTTTGTTAGAGGGTAAGAAATCCTTGGAAAGAATCGGGTTAAGGAGAAGCACCACCTCTATATTTGTTTTCAGAGCATATGTGAATAGATCTGAATGAAAAAGCGGATGAGCTAACTAAAAAGGGCTCGTGCCTCGAAGCTTAAACCGTGGACGCCCGAATCAGATTGGGTGAGACTAGGAGAAGGTGAGAGTTGCTCTTGATCGAACATGAAGGAATGGCGTGGACAAAAAGTTACACTTATCATTGAAAAGAGAGGACTTTAAGACTCATGACAGGTATTCTTACTGAACGCTGCCTTCTGACAACATATGTTTTTATACCAGGCCTGGTCAGTGATAGGAAAAAAAGGAAGTGCGGGTCGGAGGAGGAAACAATCGAGCACGCTTTGTGCTCGTGGCCTGCGTTCGCTACGCTAAGAATAAGGCTATTAGGACTGATACAGATACCAGTTCTAGAAGCAGCAGGGGACGCAGTCATTTTATCACATACTTACTTACTTAATTGGCGCTTAACCGTTTAAACGGTTATGGCCGTCCAATAAGGCGTGCTAGTCACTTCTTCGCTCTGCCAATTGCGCCAATTGGTCACGCGGAGGGAGTTTAAATAGTTTTCCACCTGGTCGTTCAGCGCAGTGGGCCGCCCTCTTCCTCTGCTTCCATAGGCGGGTTCCGATAACAAACTCATTTTCTCACATAGGTTCTGGTATCTTATAGGGTCTTTTAGTTTGGTCTTTAAACAAACTTCAAGTAGCACTCATTCGGTCTATGTGAGGTCGGTCGGTTCAATCTAACCTAGACAGATGTTTGAGTACAAAAGCAATGCCAGGATAAATCCTTTAGTTTTATAGGTGACTATGTGCTTAACTTGGTTTCAGCTACGGTAAACTCATTTTCGTTACATCGCTACTATTTTGAACTGTATGCACGTGCGTGAGCATAAGCTTCAAAGGATAAACTAACAAACTTTTCCTCAAAGCATGAGGAAACAGAGTTAACTAATACTATACTACTATATTTAGGGTAAGTGATTTATTTGTTTTGGTAAATGTCTTAATTGAAGTCATAAATATTGTTTATGAAGAATTAAAATTACAAATGGACATTCATACTTATATTTGAATACGCAAGACATTTGTAAAGCTGAGTCAGATTAATACCCTGTAAAAAATATCAAACTGATCTACGAAAAATTCAGAACAAATTAGTATAGCATAACAATTATATTTTGGAGCGGAGTATCTCCGGGAAGATTAAGGCCACCCTTCGGCAAGTGTTCGTCCAGTCCAAAACGGTGTATATTTACAATGAAGATTTCTCAGAAAAACTTTATTTGCCTTACCAGTAGTGGAATTCACAACTTTTTTAACGACATTTGCCATCGCTTTATTTGAGAATCGATAACTATAACGATTTCGTTATTCAGTAACTATTTTGTATCGATATTCGTTTATCGACGATCAGCTGTGTCGTTAAATAAACGGCAAGTAAATTGGCTGCGTTAAAAATCACGATATTAATATTTCTGGCAATTTTAGTTAAAAAAGAAATTCGGAACTTTAATTAAATACTTTCAAACACGAAAAGCTGCTTTATTTATAAATCCAATGACATTTGAGTACTTGGCGTACGTTTTATCACAAAATGAAGAATTACTAAGTCCCTCGCCAGTGGTTCATAGAGAAGTAGATGACCCATTCAACTTGAATGCAACGGAGTTTCTAAAGCTGTACCAACTAACCCTAGACTTGACTCATGATATTATTTCTCAACTTGATGGTCAATTAAGGGGTACAAGAATAACTGCGATATCAACAGAGAAAAAAAAAATTAATACCGCATTTACTTACCTTTTGTTAAACTATGTAAAAACTTTTAAAAGCAGTTAGTATGAGGAATTTACTTATTTTTGGCACTCCTTTTGTGCTTTTCGCATTTTTTAGGTTTCGTTAAGCTGTGCTGCCACCTTTATACTATTAAAACGAAATTAAAATGTAATTTATTTCGATTCGTTAAAACTAAGTTAGTGAATAGCACAATCGATAAGGCAAGTGACAAAATCGTTAATTAAAATCTCGACAAATCGCATCGTTATAAGTTAGTGAATTCCGCTACAGTGGTGGAGTTCACTAACTTTTAACGATACAATTTGTCGAGATTTCAACTCACGATTTTTCGCTGACGACAACGATTGCGTTATTTACTAACTCAATTTTAACATGGCTAACGAGGTGACCATTGTTGTTAGTTGAAATGTAAGAATAATGGAACTCTAGATAATGCCGTTGTCATTCTTAGAATTGCCTTTTATTATTAAGCGACAACACCTGATCAAAGTTTAACGAATATCGATAAAAAGGTGGTTGCTGAATACCAAAATCATTATAGTTATCCACTCGTCAATATATCGATCACGAAAATCGTTAAAAAGTCCACTAAAAATGTTTCTCTGTGTCGGCATTAAACATGTACGTCGTGCCAATGTGTAGGAAAATTAAAAGGGAATACCGCAGAAATTGGAAAAAGGAACCCTAAGAAGGTTAGAAATGTGGAAATTATATCTCTATATAGCTGACTTACTAATTGAAACCCATTTTATTGTCACACCTCGGTTCAGGAATGAAACAGAGTATAGATATAAGAAATTTAAAACCGTTCTTTTTTTCATATTCTTCCTCATAAGCTAATTTAGAGGGAGTTTCTAAAGATGAGTCCTAGTTTCTTTGTTTGGTATATAGTCATCTGGAAAAGTTAGCCGAAGGCACTTGAGAAGAAGTTTACAACAACAAGACGTAGCTGTAGTCGAGGGTGTTTGTCAACAGGGAAGAAAGGCTTTAGTGTTTAACAAAGGTACAATATAAACTTCGGTCGCTCTATCAGTGCTAATGTCGTGTTGCTCAAACTTTTTCCTGACATAATCGAAAAAGTATTTTTTTTCCTCAAAATTGGTACGGACTCAATCAGTCTATGTGAGGTCCTCATGGACCGGTCAGTTCAACCTAACCTAACCTCGAAATTGAACTACACCTTTTCCAGTTTAAGTTCAGAAATTTAAAATTCAAGCTCAGAATTTGCAATTCAAGTTTAGAATTTCTAATTCAAGTTCAGAATTTTCATTTCAAGTGTAGTGCGCGTTATCTGTAAAATATCAATTTGCACTGTAATTTTAAACACTCAGTTCATAATATCCACATTTCTTAACTAAACAACTGTATTTTCCGAATTACCGAACAACACCACAAATAATTTTTGCTATTTTTATACTCAACGTGCTTTGCACACAGAGTATATTAACTTTGATTGGATAACGGTTGGTTGTACAGGTATAAAGGAATCGAGATAGATATAGACTTCCATATATCAAAATCATCAGTATCGAAAAAAAAATTAATTGAGCCATGTCCGTCCGTCCGTCCGTCCGTTAGCACGATAGCTTGAGTAAATATTGAGATATCTTTACCAAATTTGGTACACTTATCTGGACCCAGATTGGTATCGAAAATGAGCGAAATCAGATGATAACCACGCCCACTTTTTATATATATAAAATTTTGGAAAACACAAAAAACCTGATAATTTAGTAAATAATACACCTAGAATGTTGAAATTTGACATGTGGACTGATATTAAGACTCTTGATAAAAATTTGGAAACAGTTTTCAAAATGGGCGTGGCACCGCCCACTTATGATAAAATCAATTTTACAAATATTATTAATCATAAATCAAAAATCGTTAAACCTACCGTAACAAAATTCGGTAGAGAGGTTGCCTTTACTATAAGGAATGCTTTGAAGAAATATTAACGAAATCGGTTAGGGGTCACGCCCACTTTTATATAAAAGATTTTTAAAAGGGTCGTGTACGAATAAAACAAGCTATATCTTTGCAAAAAAGAGCTTTATATCAATGGTATTTCATTTCCTAAGTGGATTTATAACAATAAATAAGAAAAACTTCAAATATTAAAAAATGGGCGTGGCACCACCCCTTTTATGACTAAGCAATTTTCTATGTTTCGGGAGCCATAACTCGAAGAAAAATTTGTTCAGAATAGAACCATATGTATATGTATTATTGCGCAGCCTTTTAACACAATTAAGCACACGAAACAAACAATAACAGCATTTCAAGTGTACAGCTGGGTATGTAATGTACGGTTACACCCGAACTAAGACTTTTTCTTTACAAGTGCAGTGCTTTTTACTTGGCGCCCATCAAAATACAAATTTTAAATTTCAGTTTAAATAAAAATTCCGTAAACTTTGTCCGAGGCAGGACTCAATATCTGACAGAGACGCAATGTATGCTTGTATGAGGTAATGAAAAGCCATATGAACTTTTCGAAAATCCATGTAGCTATTGCCAAAAGCAGTTTTGCTGAACGCTAGGTCGCTGTACATAGCAGGGTCGTG
Source organism: Eurosta solidaginis (assembly GCF_040869045.1). NCBI lineage: Eukaryota > Metazoa > Arthropoda > Insecta > Diptera > Tephritidae > Eurosta > Eurosta solidaginis. Next base: position 193,296,253 of record NC_090323.1, read on the forward strand.
TGCAAGGGGGGTTTGGGGATTCAACCCCCTATGGGCTTACAACGACTGAATTTTTTCCATAAAGAGTGGTAGATGGAAGAGTACATTTGTTGACTGATAGCCAATAAATATGGTAATTGTTTCTCTTTACACCCGTTTCTATTAATTTTTATAGCAAAACTAGTCTTGTCAATAACGGATGCTTACTATGAGCTTCCATATGTTCTAAACCCCCCCATAGACAATTCCTGCGCACGCTCCTGGAACACAGAATTGATCAAACATTTCACAGTATTGCTTTACATCAACTGTGAATGTCCACTTGAATTGTATATTCGTCGTACTAAATGACAATTCTTAAAGCTAAGCTAACAAAATTTGGCTTATGGTTATAGGAACTATTAGCCTTATCATAGAAGGAGGATGAAGCATCAAAGCCAGTAAACATTTATCAAATAAGTAGTCGACAAATTTAAAGTTTATATCTTGGCTCAGCACACCAAAATGGCTATTACAATTTCGTTTGTGTGTGGTTGTGGAGTAACAAATAAAAAAAAAACACAAGAAGGTTTTAAGGAATGCTGTCGGTTTGCAGATATGTGACGTATACGAACACAATGAAACAGCATACGCCACACTTGTGTGAGGTTATCGTTTGGCTTGGAGGAGATATACATATGTATATGTATTTAGCAACGCAACCGCCTGTAGATCTCATCTTCAGACTTTTGGCTTGACTAAAATGAAAAAAAGGCAATATGAAGGGGAGAAAGGACTTTTGTAAAAGTTCGATAAAATCATGCCACAGAGCGGATATTCATTTCGAACCTTTTTGTTTGACACAGTTCTTTCGTTTTACAAGGTTTTCAGTCTTAAGTGCTATCCTCACCTTTGTGTGACATAATCCCTTTTGTTATATAATTGAGCATGAATGAAACATGAAACGGGCTAACAACAAGAGCTTATATGGATTCGTGCGATACATACAAATTTTAGTTTATTTAATTGAAATCCGTTTGAAATGACGTCCTTAGCACTTGTTTATAAAAAATCATCCCTGAGCTTTTCAACAAAGCTTTTATCAAATGTAAACAAAGTGTCATCCAAAGTAATATGGAAAATTTGTGACATCATCTAAACTGCGTAAAAGTACATCAAGTTAATCTTGCAAGAGTGGGGTCGACAGGTTTTCAATGCACCAATCATTAATTCATTCTATAAATAAATGTAAGGCGCGATAAACTGTAAAGAGATTTAGGGCCAAGCTTCCCTTCCAATTTGGGTCGTGCTCATTTTAATTTTTCCTACAAATTGGTGGGACGGGACTTAAAGGTTTTATGACGACTCCGAACGGCATCTGCAAGGCAGACGAGTTTTCACTGAGAAGTTTTTACGGCAGAATTACGCTCGGAATGTTTGCCAAATCACTGCCAATGGGCGACCCCACTTAGAAAAATTTTATGCTAATTGAAAAAACTTGTGTCTAAAATTTTGAGGCTACTTTCCTCGGGGCGTGAACTCAGAATCTTCGGTGCGGCAGGCAAAGCACACTACCACCACACCAGGGTGTGGGAAAAAGTGGCAATTGAAATTAGAGGGGGTTTCTGCTATTTATTCTAAGCATTTCTATAGCTTTAATATGAGGAGTGTGTCGAAGAAAATATAGTTTGAGCCAGAGCATCGGCACAGGCAGAGATCACTGAGAGTAAACGGGAAGGACGAGAAAGGCAGGAGGGAAATATTAATTTTTGTCGCCCAAGGGCTGTAATTTTAGTGTAATCCCATTTGATATGATGCTTCCCACTCCCCTTACTGTCACCCTTGGAGCAACTCCTTGCAGCTTGATGTTTCAATACGAGTTGAACCTTAGGTCATTCCAACGATATGGTTTCGAACGTCTTCCGTAAAAGAATATTTTTAGGACAGCCATACCCTTTCCAGTAAGCAACGTGCTAAGGGCTTTTGCATGTATGGGAATGTTCTGGGCTAGATCCCAATATCGTTGATGCACTCGTGTTTAAAGGACCCATTACATCTGGGTCCTCAAAAAAAAAAGTATTTTGCGAAGAAAGTGGAAACATCTTATTAAGAGGATATATAAGAACCGCGAGGCCAAGTGGCTCATTCTTTTCGATTCATCATTTGTTGGTAATTGGCGCTTAATCGTTTTATAGAAAGTCACTCGCACCAACCCTACTTCGCGATAAGTGGCGTCACTTGGAAGCGCAGAGGGAGATTAAGTCTTTCTCCATCTGCAGGTTCTTTCCATCTCAGTGTAGGCCTCCCCTTTCAATATTGTCAGATCTATCTTGGATCTGTTGCACTATGTTTATATCTGAGTGAAAGCCAGGCAACAGGATCTGGAGGGTGATGAATGCGACACTTTTCTATATCCTCTCAATCGAACTTTTCTGTGAACTTGTTGACATCGTAGCGCCGGAGATCATTTCTGTCGGTTAGCTTTGCCTTTTGAATCGCATCGATGCGGATGTTGTGCATATTATGGTAGTCTATTATATCTGCGATCATTCCGGTTAAAGCGTAGTAGTTAAGGTGTAGAATTCTGAAGCGCGGCGGTGAGGTAGTCGGAGATGCTAGGCGCAGGGCATCTACGTTGGCGGCCAAAGCTAATGCATGAGCTGCACGAAACCGATGTCGCAATCATATATATTTTAAGCTTGTATATGGAGCAAGTGGTTTCAAGGACCAGCAGATGAAGGCTCCATCTGAAACAAGTGCCTGCACTAAAAAAAGGGGGAGACAGGGGAAGGGGATCGTGCTAGGAATTGGTTCCATCCATGCTAAGGATTTAGTAGGGTAAGGCGCCGTTTAACTTGAGCAACAGGGGAGGTATCTGATATGGCTGATTGAGCAGCATTACTGCTAGGTGCTAGAGGTACGCTTAAGCGCGAACCGCGGGACGTCCTTGCTTACAAATCATACGGCGCTACAAAAGTTTTGTAGAAAATTCGGGACCGACGTATATTTTGGGCCCAGAACATCCCGATCAGTGCAGCCACTCTTTGCACTTGACACACTGGTAAACGTATGACCGTTATATATATATATTCTTTTCAATAGGACGCACCAAAACTTACTTCTTTGGATCTGCCTAAGGTTCAGCATTTACCCGCAGCAAGAGAGTATGGGAAAGAGCCGCTGAAAATTTGAGGGTGGAACGCATCATATTTAATAAATATGATTTTACTGAAATTATAGCCTTTACTGCAATGCCAGGCCCTATTCTCCTCCGGCTTTTCCTCGCCCTACGCATTTCTTCTGTTACGGGGAACCTGGCCTTTGCCTAGTCTCTAGCTTCTATTCAACACAATTCTTTGCCAGCGGAGGAAAGCTAAAGGCATGCTCGAAATATATAAAAAAGGTCCCCTTTATTTAGAGTCATCGGTTAGTCGGATTACTTGAACTTCTAAGGGCTTTCAGTTTCAACATATTTCATTAAATCAACGAATTAATGATAAATCCATTAGAAGCCTCCCGACCCCACTCTTACAGGAGTAACTTGATATACGGTTACACGGTTTAGATTATTATTATGATTAGGCCTGAAAGTACTGCGACTTTGGTGTATATTAATTGTGGATGACCTTTCAGCCTAATTTTTTATGTAGAGGCTTTTAATATATTTAAGTACCTCTTCAGGCATTTTACTCCATATCACATAGGGATTAAGAGTCACACCACCTAGATAGGAGAGTCTCTGCCTTGTCAGAGCGACGCATTCGCAAAGAATGTGAACCGGTGTTTCATCCTCAGGCTCACAGAAACGACAAATTTGAGTATCGGATAGATTTAACTTATTTAGGTGATATCGTAGACCACAGTATCCCGTATAGTATCCAGTGAGAGTTCGTAGGCCCTCCCTGGCTAGATTAATGAGTTTGGCTGCTACTTTCGTTGCCAGAAGTATAAACAGGTTGGACTGTCTTTGGCCGGGGCAGTCAATCCAGTGACGTCCGAATCGTTTAGTTTCCCAGTAGTATGTGATTTTGTGAGTGCACAAAAGGGCTCTGGACCAAAGAATGCTGCTGTAGCACCCTGCTTTGCTGGGTAATCTACATGTTCACTACCTTCATGTCCCTAATATCCGGGAACCTATCTTAACAAAACCTTGTTTTTAGCTCCCAGGTCATTAAGAATTTCAATACAGTACGGAGTTTAGATGGTGCAACAATTTCTTATTCTTGACATTTTCTTTATTACTTTGAAAATCACTTTGTTAGCATCGCATAGAAGTTTAATTGAAAAGCTTAGAGATAGTTTTTGTAACTTTAACACGTGTTGGCAACGTCCTTTAAAACCAACTGTTGGCAGAAACGGCTTTCTGTTGAATAAAAAAAAATTGTATGTAATTCACTAGTCCATCTTAAGCTTTTGTGATTATCCGATTTCATTACCGATAAACCTTGCTTACATTTCCCAAATGAGATTCCATTGCCTGGCATGAGTTTGTAGCACTTCAACAAAATCCCTTTCTATCTTTCATTTCCTGTATCTGTGACGCCAAGTGTTAATGCGAGGATAGTATGAAGATGAAATCTTTAATGTGTGTTTTATTGCATTCTTATACGTCAAGTGTCTGTGTCAAACCGTTGAAATTCCAGGAGTTGTATGCAAATCCGAAATACACTTCGCAATGTGAATTTTGCAAAATATACAAACACCTATTTTTTTTTGTATGTGGGCTGTAGATTTTTATATTTTGCTTGAGTATTTTACACATGCACACACATTTATATGGTGGGGGACTTTAAATGAAAAAATCTGATAACAGAATCCGTGTGAGGACCATAATTTATTTATATCTTTCATTTAAATGTAAATACTTTTGAGCTTATGTGGAAAAAATATATGAAGATAAAGTTCAGTACAGTTGTAAAAAGAATATAGGAGAAGTAACGAAAAAAAGTTTAAAAATATCAATTATATTGGCCTTTAATATATATTGATTTGAAAATTTAAAACCAAACATAACTTGGAAATTTTAACAAAAACGATTGTAAACAATTTGTAATTCTAGCTTTTTTATAACTGTAGTTTGTAATGGCATAACTATCAATGTTGTTGTTGTAGCGATAAGGACACTCCCTGAAGGCCTTGGGGGTGTTATCGATGTTGATGGTCCTTTGCCGAATGCAGATCTGGTACGCTCCAGTAACAAGTACCACGAAGTTACTAGCCCGACCATCTGGGAACGAATTGGTATGACAACATGAAACCTTCTAGGCTGTTAATGACACAGGATTCGTCATGGGTAGGTGAGGTTGATAATAGGGTTGGAGAAGCTATATATTGCGCTGGCAACCCCTTGAATCAATTTGGTATTTTAGTCGCATCTTACGACAGGCATACCTTCTGCGGGTATATTGTAAGCCCCCTAACGCGCTGGTGTGAAAGAGATGGTGATTGATACGTTAAAACGATAACTTGAGCATGAAGTGAGATATATGTACCAAATTCGGGCCAGGTTTGGGTTTGACCTAGAAAAGATTACTGTTGAAAATAAACAAAATTGGTCTACAGCCACGCTCAATTTTTATACTCAGCGTGCTTTGCACACAGATTATATTAACTTTGATTGGTTGTACAGGTATAAAGGAATCGAGGTAGATATAGACTTCCATATATCAAAATTTGATTGAGCCATGTCCGTCCGTCCGTTAGCACGATAACTTGAGTAAATATTGAGATATCTTCACCAAATTTGGTATTGAAAATGAGCGAAATGCGATGATAACCACGCCCACTTTTTATATATATACAATTTTGGAAAACACAAAATACCTGATAATTTAGTTAATAATACACCTAGAATGTTGAAATTTGACATGTGGACTGATATTGAGACTCTTGCTAAAAATTTTGATACATTTTTTAAATGGAAGTGGCACCGCCCACTTCTGATAAAATCAATTTTACAAATATTATTAATCATAAATCAAAAATCGTTAAACCTACCGTAACAAAATTCGGTAGAGAGGTTGCCTTTAGAGAAAAATTAACGAAATCGGTTAAGGACCACGCCCACTTTTATATAAAACATTTTTAAACGGGTCGTAGACGAAAATAATAAACTACATTTTAGCGAAAAAGAGCTTTGTATCAATAGAATATTACTTTCTAAATTGAATTATAACATTAATTTGGAAATCACATACATTTTTGAAAATGGGTGTGGCACCGCCCCTTTTATGACTAAACAATTTGCTATGTTTCGGGACATAACTCGAAGAAAAATTAACATATCGTAATGAAATTGTGCACACATATTTTCCCTATAGCAGAAAATATTTCTAGGAAAAATGGACGGGGTCGGTTAAAGACCACGGCAGCTTAGATATAAAACAAATTTAAAAGGGTCGTAGACTAGAATAACAAGCTATAACTCAGAAAAAAATAGTTTTGAATCAATGATGTTTCACTTATCAAGTTTTATTGTAAGAGGAAATGGGGAGACATTTTTTTTTAACGGGCGGTGCCACGTGTTATGTAGAAAAGTAATTTATCTGGAATGAAATGTAAAATTGAAGCTCACGCTGAGTATATAATGTTCGGTTACACCCGAACTTAGACACCTTTACTTGTTAGATTTAGAAAATTTCGAATAAGTATTTTTTCCGAAAAATAAATCGATATTTTTTTTAAACAAACCGATAGCTCTACTACCATTTACAATTCGATTTTGACTTTGGTTTTGACTTCCAATCTTTACTTTTCTATAATTTTCCTTCACTGTTTTCCTTGCCTTTACTTTTCTTTCGTTTCGTTTTGCTTCCTTTCTTTTCCATTCCTTACCTTTCCTTTCCCTTCCTTTTCTTTCCTTTCCTTGCTTTTTCTTTTCCTTTCCTTTCTTTTCCTTTCCTTACCTTTTCATTCCTGTCTCTTCCTTTCCCTTTCTTTTATTTCCTTTCCTTGTCTTTTGTTTGTTTTGTTTTGCTTTGCTTTGCTTTGTTTTGCTTTGTTTTGCTTTGTTTTGTTTTGTTTTGATTTGATTTGTTTTGTTTTGTTTTGATTTGCTTTGTTTTGCTTTGTTTTGTTTTGGTTTTGTTTTGTTTTTTTTGTTTTGTTTTGTTTTATTTTGTTTTGTTTTGTTTTGTTTTGTTTTGTATTGTTTTCTTTTCTTTTCATTTCATTATAGAGATCGGTCATATATATGGTATGTATCTCATACCACCGATTATTCAGATAAGAAACTCTTCGTAATTTCTGCCCCATTTAACAGCTAGAACCAGGCATGCTTAACGAACGAAACGATATCATTTCGTTACGATAATCAACGCTAATAAACGAAACGAAGTCACTTCGTTTCGTTTATTAACGTTAAGAACGTCAAATTAACGTTAATTTCACGATCTTAACGTTAATAAACGAAACGAAGTGACTTCGTTTCGTTTATTAGCGTTGATTATCGTAACGAAATGATATCGTTTCGTTCGTTAAGCATGCCTGGCTAGAACCTTCAAATTTCACACTATGCTTTCGTATATATCATATATTCTTGTCTGAAAAGATCGAAGAGATCGGTTGTATATATTGCATATTTGTATATAAACTCGACATGCTTGGGTTTCAACCTAGTCTCACTCGTTGGATTTGCTCCTATCTCTGTGGCAGAACACAAAGAGTAATCTTTAAAAATATATTTTCGAGTATCATTAGTGTCACCTCCGGTGGTCCTCAGGGCAGCAATTTGGCCCGATTCGGTTTTTGCTATTTATAAACGAGATCTCTACAACTATAAAATATTCTAAAATCTATGCTGATGGCTTTTTAAGACTTACCCTCGATTGAAGGACGTTCTTTACTTCAGACGGGTTTAAATTACTTAGCTGCTTGTGCAATGTGAACCACATGCCGCTTAATCTTCAGAAATTTAATTATGTGTTTTTCGTGTAGGATTTTGCAACCAGCTTCTTACACATTAACAACCAAAACCTTGAAAATGTTAATGTTTTTGTAGACTTGGGAGTTACAATGAACTGCAAACTTAGCTTCAACACTCATATAAGTGTCACTGTCTGTAATAGAGCTAAAGGTGTTTTAGCGTTTGTGAAGAGGTGGCTAAAAGAGTTTAGCGACCCCTACGTTACGAAAACCCTTTTCACAACATTGGTTAGACCGATTTTAGAGTATGGCTCAATAGTCTGGAATCAGCGGTTTCAAGTCCATACTGACAGGCGCGAATCAATACAGAAACAGTTTTTCTAATTGCCTCATGGAATTTTCAATGCGACTCTCCATTTAATCTTCCACCTGCTACTAATCGTTTAAAACTTATCAATCTTCCAACTCTTGCTTGTCCTAGAGAAATGCTTGGCGTAATATTTATGACAAAACTGCTCAATGGATCGATTTCAAGCCCATTTCTTCTGAAAGAAGTGAACTTTAGTGTTCCCTGTCACCTTGCGAGACACTACCAGCCTCTTCTTTTAAAATAATGTAGAACGAATTTCGAACTTAAAGAACCTTTACGGTGTTTGTGCCAAGATTATAACTCTCACTCAAACACATTTGATATATCGGACTCCCTTTTTTCTATAAAAAGGACTGTTCTTATCTCTCTTCTATTAATTTAAGTTTTACCCTCAGCTGATGATATTTCTTCCGTAGCAGGTGAACAGGTTTAGCCTGGTGACATTGGGCCACTTGAGGGCAGTGCGCTGCCACAACGTCCAATTATTATTATTAAATGTTCCCTACAACCGATTGTTTAGATAAGAAACTCTTCACAATTTCTACATCACTTGAGCAGCTAGAAGCTTCCAATTTCAGCAAATACTTTCGTTCACGTTAAATATTGTTAAGATAAGTGATACACTGTTATAGCTATTTTATGCAGACCACAAAAAACGTGAAAATTTGCATCCTCACACAAAGTACCTACCTATTTTTTTTATTATACTCTGCTGAGCAGAGCTCACAACTTTGTTCGCATAACGGCATAAACTAATCGAGATAGATATAGACTTCTATATATCAAAATGATCTGGGTGAAAAAAGAAATTAATTTAGCCATGTCCGTCCGTCCGTCCGTCCGTCCGTCTGTAAACACGATAACTTGAGTAAATTTTGAGGTATCTTGATGAAATTTGGTATGTAGGTTCCTGGGCGCTCATCTCAGATCGCTGTTTAAAATGAACGAAATCGGACTACAACCACGCCCACTTTCTCGATATCGAAAATTTCGAAAACCCGAAAAAGTGCGATAATTCATTACCAAAGACGTATAAAGCAATGAAACTTGGTAGGTGCGTTGACCTTATGACGCAAAATAGAAAATTAGTAAATTTTTGGACAATGGGCGTGGCACCGCCCACTTTTAAAAGAAGGTAATTTAAAAGTTTTGCAAGCTGTAATTTGGCAGTCGTTGAAGATATCGTGATGAAATTTGGCAGGCACGTTGCTCCTATTACTATATGTGCGCTAAATAAAAATTAGCAAAATCGGATGATGAATACGCCCACTTTTAAAAGAAATTTTTTTTTAAGTCAAATTTTAACAAAAAATTTCAAATCTTTACAGTATATGAGTAAATTATGCCAACATTCAACCCCAGTAATTATATGGTGCAACCAAATACAAAAATAAAACAAAATTTCAAAATGCGCGTGGCTCCGCCCTTTTTCATTTAATTCGTCTAGAATACTTTTAAGGCCATAAGTCGAACTAAAATTTACCAATCCTTGTGAAATTTGGTGTGTCATAGATTCTATGACGGTAACTGTTTTCTGTGAAAATGGGCGAAATCGGTTGAAGCCACGCCCAGTTTTTATACACAGTCGACCGTCTGTTCTTCCGCTCGGCCGTTAACACGATAACTTGAGCAAAAATCGATATATCTTTACTAAACTCAGTTCACGTACTTATCTGAACTCACTTTGTATTGGTATAAAATATGGCCGAAATCCGACTATGACCACGCCCACTTTTTCGATATCCAACATTACGAAAAATGAAAAAAAAAAATGCCATAATTCTATACCAAATACGAAAAAAGGGATGAAACATGGTAATTGGATTGGTTTGTTGACGCAAAATATAAATTTAGAAAAAAACTTTGTAAAATTGGTGTGACACCTACCATATTAAGTAGAAGAAAATGAAAAAGTTCTGCAGGACGAAATCAAAAGCCCTTGTAATCTTGACAGGAATACTGTTCGTGGTATTACATATATAAATAAACTAGCAGACCCGGCAGACATTTTTCTGCCCTAAATTTGGTCTATCTGAATATATTTTAATAAGTTTTTCCGTATAACTCTGCCCTTCCTCTCTTCACTTTTTCTTAATCCTTTTATTCACTCCTCCCCCCGTCTTTTTCACTTCATCTATCTCTATTTTCGTCTCACTCTATCTCTTTCTCAGTCTCCTTCTCTCTTTTCTCTTCTCTAAAGTTTTTCCCATTCTTCTTCATCCTTTATTGCCAGGCAAATCGAATAGGACGTATGTAAATAGTTATGTGGGTATTATTAATTCCTGTCTTTATTTCGGCTTCGCATGCACATTTATCAGTTTTGCCAGGTTAATGCAACTAAATCGAATGTCACAATGAAAATTACTTTAAAGCTCTCAGCAACAACTTTCATTTGATATCCATATTACACGCACATTCTAGGGGTATCCGGGTCCATTTTTTTGGCCATATCTTGAGACCCTAGTCACCCAGCGGTATAATATATTACTCTGTACTAAAGCACTCATCAACAGCTTTCATTCGTTATCCATATTCTATAAACACATTCTAGGGGTAACCGCGTCCACGTTGTCGCTTATATCTCGAGACCCTAGTTACCCGCGGGTACGAAAAATACCCCGTATCAAAGTACTCATGAACAGCTTACGTTCGATACCCATATTGTACAAACATATCCCACGATTACCCAGGTCCTCGTTTTGATCTCAAGGCCCTATCCAGAACGGGATAAAAAGTAGCCTATGTCTGTCTCCTGGTTCTAAGCTACCCCTCCTATGTTCATCCGTTACTTCCTCTTCAATCACTCTTTACATATTAAAAAAAGCGCATCAAAATCCGTTGCGTATTTTTAAAGGTTTAAGCATTCAAAGGGCAGAGGGACAGAAAAAGCGTCTGTTTTATACTATGTAGTGTTGTACATCCATAAATACCTATAAATCTACGCCCGAAGTTAAATAACGCAGCGAATGGTATATATGTACGTATGTATGTGTCGCATCAAGCCTCACTCAAAAGCAATTAGCGCGGACAGTTCACAGCGAACAAACACACATACGCATTTTTTGATAAAAATGTTACTTTTGTTTAAACAATTTGGCTGATATAAGAAAGGAATCAAGTATTTTTTTTGATGCAGATCGAAGGTAAATATTTCAAAGTTTTACTGAAAAGTAGAATTTTTTAAATCCATCCATCCGTTTATGAGTTATAGCTGTGTAAACAAAAATTGTATGATTTTTTGCTACATTTTGGCAATTTGCCACGCCCTTATAATATATGCCTTCAAATTATATTAAGTGTACCATTTCACATAGCTAAGCTTTCAAATGCGAAAAACCGTCTTAAAATCGGAGCATTCTGTGTGAAGTTATGTGCATACATGGCATTTAGCGACTTTATTTTATAAGATTTATAGATAGATAAGATAAAGATAGATATAGATTAGCGATACCCGACAGATGATGTTCGGGGTCATCCCTTTTAAAATACTCTTTAATACCTTCCATTTGATACACATGTCATACAAACACATTCCAGGGTTAGCCTAGGTTCATTTTGCTAAATGGTTATTTTCCTTTATTTTGTCTCCAAAGCTCTCAGCTGAGTATGTAATTTTCGGTTACACCCGAACTTAGCCTTCCTTACTTGTTTTTTATTTATCTTAAAAATCGCTTAGGTATGTACATCTGTTCATTATATATTTCATATCTTATACAGCCGATTATTTGGATATTACGAATGGGATAAGATTATTTATTGTTCAGTCCCATTCATTAAAGGTATGAAGTCTTCGGCACAACCGAAGACAGTCCCGTTTTTACTTGTTAAAAGTTCGTTTTGTAGTAATCAATTAATAATTATTTTTGCTAAAATAAATAAAATAATTGTTCCAAATTAAAAACCGCCAATCAATTGATTACTTCATCATCATCATCTTCCTCAACTCCTATTGGAGCATAGGGCCTCGACCATCGACTTAAATCTTATTCTGTTAGGTGCAGTTCTTGTGATATCATTCCGCGTGTATCCTGTGTCTTCGAGTTCTTTATCCACAGTTCTGCGCCAAGTATTCGCAGGTGCACCAGGTCGTCGGCTTCCTTGTGGATTCCATCGCAATACTTGTCTGACTATATATACTGGAGGTCTTCTGAGAGTGTGACCAATCCACGACCACTTACGCTTGGTTATTTCTGTGGCAGCCTTAGGCTCATTTGTTCTACACCATAAGTCGTCATTTGAGATTCTTTCCGGCCATCGAATTTTCAGGATTCGGCGCAGACATTTATTAATAAAAACTTGTACACGTTTCTGAATTAAAGTTGAGCTTTTCCACGTCTCGCAAGCTTAAAACAGTACTGATTTAACATTCGAATTAAACAGTCGAAGCTTCGTTTCTAAAGATATTTGACTAGACTTCCACACGTTTGCCAGTTGCCCAAAGCCATTCTTGCTTTGTTTATGCGAGACTGAACGTCCTCATCTGTATCGCTCTTATTTGAGACAATACTACCAAGATAAACAACGGACTATACACCTTCGATTTCATTTTCGTCAAGCGTAAGCATAAATGGCCTTGATGAAGTACTATAGCCGCATCTTATGACTTTCGTTTTCGCTGTATTGATGCTTAGTCCGGCTTCCTTTGCATGTGTGTTGACAGCTTCTAAATTGTGTTGAAGGTCAGTACTTCTGTGACTTAGCAGACATACATCGTCTGCATATTCTAAATCCCCTAGCTGAGTGAAAGGCGTCCACTGTACACCGTGTCCACAATTTTCTGCGTTCCTCATAATCTCGTCTAATGCCAAGATAAACAAGAGCGGCGAGAGTATGCATCCCTGTCGCACCCCGCTTTTAATTTCGAAGGGTTCTGAGAGGCACCCATTGTGACTGACCCGGCAATTAAATTCGGCATACATTGCCTTTATAATGTTAATTATTTTATTGAGCATCCCACGTTTTCGTAGTATTTCCCAAATATATTTCCTGTCGAGACTATCAAAAGCTTTTTTAAAGTCGATAAAAAGTAAATAAGCTCATGTTATGTATTCACAGCATTGTTCAGCAATGATTCGGACGGTATTTATTAGATCAACACAGGATCGGTTATGTCTAAAGCCAAACTGATTTTCTCTTAGAGTTCCGTGCACCGCCTCTTGAATTCGGGACAGTAAGATCGTGGAGAACACTTTGGTAGGAATCGAGAGTAAGGTGATACCTCTGTAGTTGTTACAATTAGAGGTATCTCCCTTTTTTGCGACTTTTACAAGTATGCCTTCATTCCACTGACGAGGGTAGGATTCTTCTTCCAATACCTGACGGAAGTAAGGTTTCAGCTGCGGTACCTGGATCTGCTATGAGGTATTTAGCATATATGTCATCAGTTCCTGCGGGCTTTCCATCTTTTAAGGACTTGATTGCTGAAATTATTTCATATGTATTTAATTAGCGAGCTTTGCTCATATTGCTTTATACAATGGCTGTTTACTCCACTGAAGTGGGGTTGGTTATTGTAGTTTGCAGCAATAGTCTTGGAATTTAAGGCCGCTTCACCTACAGGATTATTTAATACTCTCTTGAAGTGTTCCACCCATACACTCATTTGTTGTTCGCTTTCAGTAAGATTACTTATCGTAAGTCAAATCTAAGCAAGAATATACATATATTTGTATGGAACAAAGGCGAAAGTGCCCTAAGGACAAGCTACTAAAAGTGACTCAAATACATAAATACAATTTTCCGCAGCCGTTTCTACGCTGTTTAGAGGTGAATATCAAAAGGATTGCTTAAATTGTTCTCTTAACTGTTCAGTCATAAAATATTTCAATTGTGTAAAAAAAATTTACTTGCAAAGTGTTATTATGCCTGTTCATGGCAGTCGATTTGGTTGTCCTTGATTTTGCGTTTCTTCATTTTTTCACTTCTTCCTCACGCTGCCGTCTTCCATGTTTTTCCATATTTTATTTCCGTCCATATTAAAATAATCAAAATCGTTTTCTTGTTTAATGTGCTAAATATTTGACTACGATTAAGTTACGTATACGCCACGTCATCCAATCAAGCAATATAACTTGTCTAAATATGTGTTTGTGTATTACCGTTAGTTAAATGTTGCTAATTTACTTTATTATTAAATTAATAGTGCTGTTGCTGAACGAAATTGACTGTTATTGTTAATGTAACTTAATTGTAGGCAAACATTTCTCGAATTCATTTCTACTCAATGGAGGGATATTTGACAGTTGAATAATTATGGTATTAAATTTATCCTGAGATTTGTAACTGTAATAAATACAGGTAATTAAGATATAACAACAAAATTTGACTGCATTGGTATACAGTTTATTTTAGCTTAGTTGAAGTAATTGTAATGTGTATTTGCTTGAAATTAGATCTGAATAGGCTTTCGCATATCAAAAGTTCAGCACCACAATAAATCCTTTAATTAAAGCCCGTCTATTTGCCCTTGAAGCAGTCAAGTTCATTAAAGCTAATAACAGGCGTATGGTATGGAGATTCGTAACACTTTTCGCAGGTTCACTACTTAGTTACTTCTAAAACCGGTCACATTTTTTTAACATTTCACTTGTTAGTAGTTTTTTGGAACCGGTTACTTTAACTAAACCGTTAAGTTTTAAACTTTCTTAAGTTTATTTTTATACTCTAACGAATATACTGCAAATCCTCTTATTCGCAACCTTCTCCTAACGTTCGTATCGCTAAACTGTTGAATAAATAACTCCAATATTTAATAATGCAAAATGGCCTGTATTAAAGTACTTCCCAATAACACTGATACTTCACAACCAATAGCTTGCTTAAATGAAGCTGATTGTCGCGCCTCTACTGTTGCTGCCTTTTATACTCTGTGATTTCCTCGTAGCACCTTCCAGGCGCATCCAGAATTTACTTAGTTACTGCTATAAAATTATAACTACAGATGCACGTGTATAGCTTCTCATATGCGCGTGTATTTGTGAGCGGCACTTCCACAATTATAATTGCATACTTTTGGGAGCATCTCAGATAAGATATCTGCATGTGTTTGTGCGTCTTCTCTCCGCTGCTTGTATGGACATATGGGTAGACAAAATGATTCATTTGTTGATGTGCATACAAGTCACTACTTAGGATCGCTTAGAGATGACAGTACCCCTTAGTGTTGCTAATATTCGTAACAATACCTTTCATGAAAATGAAATGGTATATTAATTTCGTCACGAATCCCAAAATTGTAAGTCCTTAAAAGAAAATAGATAGACCTACCATTAAGTATACCGAAATAATCAGAATGAAGAGCTGAGTTGATTTAGTAATGTCCGTCTGTCTGTTTGTTTGCAAACTAGTCCCTCAATTTTGGAAATATCGTGATAAAATTTGGTGAGCCGGTGTATTTGGGTGCCCGATTAGACATTTTTCGGATTCGGCCGGATCGGGCAACTATACCATATATCCTCAATACAACCGATTTTTCAGAAAAGGAGCTTTTTGTCATATCTTCCTAAATTTATCAGATTGAAGCTTCAAACTGCTTTCGTATATTGCACATATTGTTGTCTGAAAAAATGGATGAGGTCGGTTGTATATATAGCATATATCCCCCACAACCAATTGTTCAGATAAGAAACTTTTCGTAATTACTGCCACAATTTAAGAGCTAGAGGCTTCATCTTTCAACGAATGCTTACGTACATATATAGAATATATTTTTGTTTGAAAAAATCATAGAGATTGGGGGTATATATAGTATATATATGGTGGTATATATATAGTATATATATGTTTTCGCAATTTCAGTCCAATTATAAGAGCTAGAAGCTTCAAATTTCATCAAACTTATTTTGGAGAACCGGTTTGGTTTTTGAGACTTGTTACATGTTTGGAACCAGCACTTTCGAAACCAGTTACTTATTGAACCAATTTCTTTTTGGAATCGATTACATTTACAGAAACATTTTGCTTTTTTGAAGCTGATTACCTTTTGGAACCGGTTATTTCTTGGGTACTGGTTACTCTTTTTGAACCAGTTATTCTTTTAGAACCGCTCACTTCTTTGAAAACGGTTGCTTTTCGAACCGGTTCTTTCTTAGTTAGGACTGTTTCCTTTTTTAGAATCGGTACACTTTTTAAAACAGGTAATTTTTTTGAAATCGGTTACTTTAAAGACGGCTTTTTTGGGAACCGGTTACTTTTTTAAAGCCGGTTATTTTTATAAAACTGGTTACTTTTTTGGAACCTGTTACGATTTAAGACCGGTATTTTTTATGAAACCGTTCTTCTTTTTAAAACCGGCTAATTTTACAAAATTAATTACTTTTTTGGAAAATTTTACTATTTAAGACCGGTTTCCATTTTTGGAAACGGTAACCTTTTTGAAACCGTTTACCTTTTTAAAACCGGATAATTTTATAAAATCAATTACTTTTTTGGATCCTGTTACTACTTAAGACTGGTTTCCTTTTTTGGAAGCGGTTACCTTTTTAAAATCGCTTTATTTAATAAAACCGTTTACTTTTTTAGAACCTGGTTTTATTTGAGACTAGTTTTTTCAGAACCGGTTACTTTTTTGGGACCTGTTTTTATTTGAGACTAGTTTTTTTCGGAACCGGTTTGCTTTTATGGAACCTGTTACTATTTGAAAGGGGTTTCTATTTTGGAACCGGCTACCTTTTTAAAACTGGTTAATTTTATAAAACCGATTGCTTTTGCGGAGACTGTTGCTCTTTGTGGAAATAGTTTTACTCACTTGCCCCCTATTTTGGAACCGGTTGATTGTCTGGAAATAGTTTTCGGAAACTTATTTTTTTTTGGAAATGGTTACTTTTTTGAAACCGGATGCTTTTGCAGAAATGGTTAATTTTCTAAAGCTGGTTACACCGCTTACGTTCTTGTTGTTGTTGCATCGATAAAGAAACTCCCCGAAAATTTTGTGGAGTGTTATCGATATTGATTGTTCTTTGCCGGATATATATCCGGTACGTTCCGGTAAAAAGCACCAATAAAGTACAATCCCAACAATATCGGGGACGATTAAATATGACCACATTTAACATTTAAGGCTATTCCGCCAGCACCCTCTTGTTCCATAGAACTTGGGGTCGCCAGAGCCTCGGCTGCTAAAGAAACAAGATTCGCCGCGGTTAGGTGAGCTTGACAATTGTCCTGGAGAAGCTATAAATTCGGCTGGTAACCCCTTGAAAAGGTTGCGCTAGATAACCTCTTGAATCATTGGGGTATTTTAGTCCCCCCCTAAACAGGCATACTTGCTGCTGGTATATTATAAGCCCTCTAAACCACTCGCTTACGTCTTTTTGGCCGGTTACTTTTTTGACTTTCGCGTAACCACTTTTTTCTTGGAACCGGTTACTTTTTAAAAATCTGTTACTTTTTTTTGGAACCGATTACTTACTTAATACTTAGTTTTCCAGACTTGTTCACTATTTTTGAACCAAAAACCTCGATTTTTGTTAACCTGCCAACGTTCTTTTTGTATAACCGGGCATTTTTTATAGAACCAGTTTTTTTAAGAAAGTTTTTTTTCGGAATAGGTCACTTTTTAACTGGTAGCTTACTTTTTAAACTTCGATCTTTTGGATCCGGCCACTTCTTGGAGCTGGGCTTGTATGAAACATAGAGCTAGATTGTTTCCATTCTTCAGGTTAAAGGAAAACAAATGGCAAACTAATGCTATTGAAAATTGGATCGAAAACACATAGTAACACAAGGCTTAAAATTATAGGGATGGTGTGACTAAATTGGCAGGTCTAGAGGATTTGCTGAACGTTATCTGTAAAGCCCAATCCTTTCTCGTCTCTTGTTCATCAACAACGAGTTTCACTCATGCCACTAATGTCTCTTTTTTCACCATCGTCCCAAATGTTTGTGAATATATTGTGCTATTTGATTACAGCTCACGCTTCTGCATTATGACCACCTTAGCTGTGCAAGATCTTCAACAGATGCCGATCTCAAAATAATTTTCTCCTTTAAGAAACTTATTCTGCTGTTGCAAGTACCAATACTGATGCCACCAGCTCCATCTTAGAGGCAACGGTTGCCTGGTTCTACCGAAATCTACCCATACATTTAAAGCTCGTCCCAAACTTCCAGGTCAGACTTGTCGAGGGAAATTCTTTCTATCCTCCTTGCTGTCTACAGTATTGTTCAGTCTGGTAACTATAATCCTATCAATACCGGTATGTTGTGTTCGAGGATGTTCACAACCGAGCACCGAGCTCATAGGGCTGTTTCGAAGCCGCAACAATACGGATGTTGGTAGAGAGTTTCTTGCTGGTACTCACTATTACCTTCGAAAGAACTACTTTTGGCTAACAGTGGGTACTCTGAGCGGCCGCTGTGGCGTGGTGATGGCGTGCTTTGCTTACCACACCGAAGATCCTAGGTTAAAGTCCTCGGCAAAATTAGGAACAAGTTTTTTCAATTAGAAAAAAGTTGTTCTAAGCAGGGTCGCCCCTCGGCAGTGATTTATGAACAACCGACTATATGAAATCCATGTCCATTTGACTGCGAGTTGCAATCGAGGAGGTATTGGGGGCGTACTATATTGAACGACAACATCAATAATAAGGAACTATCCGCCATATCTCTCGAATAAGTACCGGTAACGCCCTGTCATTCCCGTCAATGTAGATTTTCCCAAAAACTCATACACAAGCTTGCAATTGGTCTTTAATCTATCATCATTTGAACTATAATGCATTTGCTGCCTTTGCATAAGGCTGCGTAGCTCTCAATGAAACTTAGACACCTATTGAAGACGATATGACTTAACATCATAGAGTTGCTCTTTACTCCCTTCAATTACCATAAAACTACCATATTTTTTCTCTTAGTCATGAGAATTTCATAACTATTCGGAGAATCATGTCCTAGTACATTAACTATAAAAATAGCCCTCATGGTTTTTTACTTTAATTTAGTCTGCCTAAGGCTAAGTTTATGATCGAGCGTAATCGCATCGCGAGATGTGACGAGAATCGCTGTTAGCGATATTATATTAGTGCATATGGAGATGTTTATGACAAAGCGATTTAGCGTAGAGCGAATTGAGCGATTACAAGCGACAAAAGCGACGAAAATTTGCAACCCAAATATTTTGATTCAGTTGAGCGAAATTAGCGAAACAATATGGATGTTTTTATTGAAAAGGTACGTGACAAGCAGCGTTTGTGGAATTTGCGTCATGCATATTTTTTTTGTCTTATGTATACTTTTTAAATATTTTTTTCGTAACAAATAACTATTTTCTAATAATAAAATTTTACGAGTTAATGTACGAAAGTTGCTTCCTCTACCCTGCCACAACGTGAATAAAGAGATGTTGAGTTATAGTGTTGGGCATTCCATCGCTTGCGATTTCCCTCTACATAAACACTCAATCGCCAGCCATAACGCTAGCGAAAATGTAACAAGCGATGGAGTGTTTCTCGTCGCATCGCGCGATGCGATTACGCTCGATCATAAACTTAGCCTAAGTAAACCATTGTTGTCGTAGGTCCACAGCGTACTATTTACCTAAATACCAAATTTATATTAAAAAAAAAAAAAAATATTTCTTTACTGTATTTTTGGCGCCAACTTTCTGTTACTAAAGTTATTTCGAATTTTATGTGCGCATACCATTCACACGCTCTCCTCTCTTACGAATGATGGTGTCATGCTGTTGAGCAACATGTTGTTGGATACATAAAATGTCTCTGAAGCATTTAGAAAATATATGAGCTGTTAAGAAGAGCAAATATTCGAATTTTGCACATTTCTTTTCAATAACGTATTTTGTCTGAGAAGTGGCTGTTGTTGGATGTTAATGTTACGCAGCAAAAATATTAGGGATGCCGCATTGTAAAAAGGATTTTAAGTTACACGCTCCAAGTTTTCATGTTCCTTTTAAGTAGTAACCTATTTTGAGACTATCCAAGTGGAGTTTTGGGTGTCAAAGAGGCGAGATTATGATCTGCCGTTCCATAGAACTCGATAGGACCACTTTGCCATAGCTGAAGAGGTTAAGACTAGCTCATCCACAGTCCGCTTTGAGCTCAGCAGCACAACTTCTGTTTTATTGCTAGCGCTATCCAGCCCCATATTTGTCAGCCGTACATTTATTCATCCTATAGCGTCTTTACTTAATATTAATAGAGCAGCAGCAGCAGATCCGGTTCCTTGGCTGCTGCTACGACCTCAATATCATCTGCAAAGCCGGCGATTTGTGTGCCTCTGCGAAGGACGATCCGTTGCATTGGCGCTAGGGCAGATCCCAGCGCTTCGTAGCGCTGTCATTATGTGCAACCATTTCGCAATGCTAAAAACAGTGCATATCGATACTAGGGGATTTATTAGAAGCAACTTTTTGTGTTGAACCCAGCACATTCCGCACTGTAATTTATGTGATTTCCATATTATAGAGGTCCCCGCTTCGATAGGTCGAGTAATCTTGTGTCGGATGTAGGAGGTTGCGTCGTGACGCTACTGACGCAGTGTAGTAACGTGGGATCTGGATACTTGTGATGCCTTTGAAAGCGGTGTGACACACTTCTCAATTGTTTAAAGCAGCATTTAAAACTTTCTGCTTACACCACTTTGCTCTATATAAACTATTTAAATTTTTATTTAGCACTGTAAGGACGACTCATTTCAGCATATTATGCATGAACTAATTCATTTATTGCAAAACTTGAGGCATATCAATTAATTCTATTAAATACCCGCCAGCAAGTCGCACTAGTTCCGTATTAGCGCAGAACTATCGCAATAAGGGCCGGTACTAGTTTTAATTCTGTGCCTCCCCCCACACTGCCTTCAACTGACAGTTTTAATAAGTGGGGTGACACAAGGCCAATTGACGTTATGCCCATTTTAAATGGACATAAGATCAATTGGACTTATGACCACTTCAAATTTTCACAAGATCAATTGACTCTACGACCTTCATAAATTGAGTTTATTCAAATTATTGACCATTCAGGTAATTTTCGTTTATCTTTATGACAAATTCGGAAAAAAATAAAAACCATTCTAGCAACTTACGATTAGCGCAAAAGAAAAAAAATTCTGCAGAATTGTTTGAACGTTCTGTTGCATATGTTTTTCCTATTTTAAAGCATTTCTCACCGGCGCAGATTTTAAACAGATTTTGCTCTATAATAAAACCGGAATTAGGAAAAGTAGAGCCGTGCCTCAGAGAGGACCTCATTGCGCTATATTGGAACCATATCAAGTAGCTGCAATTCAACAGCTGTTAACATTTTAATACGTGAAGGTGTGAAACAAAATTATTGACCTTATGTAAATGTGATGTTGTGACTATTTCGTATGACCACAACTTCATTTGACTTTGTGGCTATTTAAAGTCCTCATAAGGCAAATTGACATTATGGCCGTTGACCTTATGGGACCCCTACCTAACGTAGGTCAACAGTTGTTAATGTTTTAATATGAGAAGGTGCGAGACAATAAAAATTAACCTCATGTTCGCTTGAAACAAAATTTGACTTTATGTTCATTTAAGAAAAGCAGGATGGTCAAAACATCAATATCGTAAACATTGTAACCATTTGCAATTAGACATTGTCCGCATTTGACACGGTCATTGACTTCGTGGCTATTTGAAGTGGTCATAAAGCCAATTGACGTTACGGCCGTTGACCTTATGTGAGACCTTTCTTTTAGCAATGTGAAGTCCTACGAAATAGTAGACCTTTTGAACGTTTTTGACTAACCAATTTAAATGCATATATGTAGCTCAGATATTAGCGTTGTTGGTACAAGTTTGGCTACCAACTGTCCCGCTTTGAAACCAATTAACACCAGTTCGTAGGCAATCAATAAACCTCTGGTGTGAAACTGTTGAAACTGTCACTTTTCATGAATGCCTCCTATTTTTTCTGCTTGGTAGGTAAACACTTGTCTGTCTGTACGCAAAATTTTACTCACTTAAGCTGGTGCCATGTTTTACTACTGACGCAGTTAAAATGTTCTCTAGAGAAACATTCAGCAATTTGTCGTACAACTAAATAAATTGTTAAACTTTCTAACTGAAACCGCAATGTGGTCTTTGCCGCTTAACATTTACCAAATCACTTGCTTCGCACCCCCATTCAACCCATTTAAAGTAAGGACTGCTAACTGGCACATTCACACTTCCCATGCGCCATTCACCCGTCAACATTCGGCATTCATCCTTATCATTTACCAATTTGCTATGAAATGTCTACTGTCAGTTTTGTACTATTGCCATTGTCTTCCTTCGGTTTTATGCTACCTACATATGGAAGTACTGGTGGAAAATTTCATTACTTTTGTAATGCAGTACAGTTGTTACATCTTACGTATATTCATTTGCAACACATGAAATATTTATATATTTGTATGCAAGGGTGATCTCGGTTAAGACGCCAAGGTTGCCAGGCATTTACTTATGCTGTGAATAATTTTTGTCACAAAGTAATTTGAAGATGTTTAGCTCTTTTTGACAGAGCTTGACTGCACGGTGGTAGAGCTTATGGCTTTAATATCCGCCTGAATATCTGAGAAAATTACAATACCTAGCAGTGAAAGCGGGGGATAGCATCCGAACCGCCGCATCCTTGAAAGCGACGACCTCCTATTGGAATGCGCTGCAGTAATCGGGAAGTCTACGTTGCCGACGCTGAGCTTCTGACAGAGCTTTATTCTATAGGCTAGCAGACCGAACTTTTACCGAGCTCACTGTCTCCAAGCTTTTCTCGCTATATACGTCGAAAATAAGCTGTTATAGTGCTTTATATTTTCTCAGATAGGAACGCTCTTCTCTCTCTTCGTGTGATGGTGTTTAAGCCAATCAAAATGTAGGTGGGATCTTTTGCCCGATAGAGCGAGATCTGCGGCATAATATTGAAAATGTCGAAAAATAGCGGTCTGCACCAACAACGCCTGTGGTATGGCCATCGTTACTACCCGCCCTCATATTAGGTGGAACGGCGGAGATTCAGCTTTCTAAGCCGCTAAGACACATAGTCGAGCGCTATGGATTTTGGATAAAACCTCGTGTTAAAAAACCACAAAATTTTCCAATAGCTCCTTTTATAGGACGACACGATATTCGAGGGATTCATGAGCGCAATGGCCTACCAGGGTTTATTAATTGGCTATTCTCATTACGAAGTTCACCAACCCGGAAAAAGTCAAAGCAAATTACTTTTAGTATCCACATGCAGAAAAGACTGTCTAATGTGTTGGGTCGAAGTCGAAGGCACTTGGCTCTACATGAGAAGACATTCTTAATTTAGGTATATATGAAGAATATCTTTGCTTGGTTCATTGCAGAATGTAGCACGTATTTTCAGGTATTAAAAGAGCCGAAAGATTGGTTGGTTATTTCTATTTCTGAGCATTGATCAAATACTCCAAGTGCATAAACTTTCTGTGGATTTGGCTATCTTTTTCATTTTCTTCTTTACCGGAGACTACCCGAAGATTTTTGGGAGTTTTATCAATGTTGATGTTCCCTCGCGGGAACAATTTGATATTAACACGTTAAACCTCCTAGTTTATCCAACACCCTTCTTCCATGAGGAACTTGGCGTCGCCAGAGCCTTGCCTGCTAAATAAACAGGATTCGCCACGAGTAGCTGATGTTGAAAATTGTGTTGGAGATACTATAAATTGCGGAAGGGAGCCGTTCATAGTTCGTTGGTCTCTGATATTTCTTTGTATTGTCATAGCAGTTCTTCCAAGATACTATTTTGGGCCTTACTGTTGGTCTTCTTGAAGATTTGCCATATTAGTTTTTAAAGCTTGGACAGCTTCTATGGTCTTTGCTTAATTTAAAAGCTTAGTACTATTTTCACTGCCTCGAGAAGTTCCAGAGCTCCAGAGCGGTGATCTACTTTTTTCCCTTATAAAGGGACAGCTCTTTTGTTTTGGTTAACCTTTGTCTCCATCCCTCTTATGAGTGGTTTGTTGGTGGGCTCAAATCACAAACGCTTGAATGAAAAACGTTTCAGCAATGCGTAAATTCACGGATGAACTTTTAATTTAATTAAAGCTGGTTTTCGATTAAACTATCTCACTCTGAGTCACAAGTAAGTCATTCTAAAACGTGAATTAGGCTCATCACATCGGCTGTTTTGCGCTAAAAACTCTTTGGGCTTTCAATTTTCAAACGGAAGTAAACTAAAAAATCACCTGAAACTGAAACATCCTAATGCATGTATATATGTACATATACTCACAATTCATATTCGCGTTATTCACATACCGCCCTGCTCATTGCGCACCTCATTTCTTGGTTATAAATGTTGTGAGTAGTTGCCTATGTACTGGGTGGTGCCGTTTCCTTCCGGTTACATGAATTTGCTATGTCATGCAGTTTTCCACATGACAGCATAAGTTGTCAGTAATTTGGCGGAAACTTGTAGACATGCAGTGATTTATTATGTTAAATTTATTGAATTTTGTTTCATCTTATTTCATTTAATGAATTCTCCTCTTCCTAAACTTTTTTTAATGTATTGAATCGTGTGTAAGGTCATCCTAAGAATACGAGCAATATAATATAAAGGCAACCTAATCTATGGTCAACATAATACAACGGTTAGGCTGACCCTACCTTAGTAATTAATCCTACGAAATACATCATATCTGCACATGAACGGAATAATAATCAATTGGCAACCCTTACTCAATGTCAGCGACAAAAGAGCAGTTTAGATTTGAACAACGTGCCGTGAACAACGTCGGTTCGGCAACGGGCAGAGAAATCATTCTAATACTCATTTTACTTTCAATAAATTAAACCATTTAATTAATTTCATTTAAACACACATATTTTCCTATATTTAACTTTAAACTTTAATAAACATGAATTGTTAGTTATAATGTGCTAATGTGCATAAATCGGCAGCGTTTTTATTTAATCGGAATCCAGAAAATCCTGACAACCCGAAAGATCTTGAATAAAGACTCTTTCAGTTCAGAAGTGAGATGCTCCGCATAGCCTCACAGTGACAGTGTGAATTATATTGAAATATAATAGAACAAAAATATGTGTGTGTGTAAAACAACGAATTCTTGAGAAGATTCGTTCGTTTCAGGAAGATTGCATCAGAATACATGCAACATTCTGACAAGTGTAGACATGTTCAAAGTCTGTACATAAGACTCAAACCGAAAGTTGATGTACATACATATGTTTTGTTGTTGTGTTTGCCTACGAGCGTACGAATGGACGAGCGTCGGTAAAGCATTATCGATAAAGCAGTATCAACGGAAAGTATTTGAATTGCATACGATATTGTCATGTTTTTTCTTCGTGTCATAGAGCGTTGCTATAAATCGTAAGTTGCAAGCAAAGAAACAACGAAAATCCGTTTGTGTTCAAATTGCATGTAGTAATTGTTGTTGTGTTGCCTGTCGCGCGTACGAATGGACGATCGGTCGGTGATACATACAAAGTAAGACAGAGCAAGTGAATTTCGGTGGTTGATTTCAAATTGCGTGTTGTAGTTGTTGCCCAAAATTTGTTGCCTATCCCGCGTACGAATGGACGAGCGGTTTGCGGGGAAAAAAAGGCAAAAGCAAGAAAGCAGAAATTGTGAATTATATACGTACGAATATAACTGTGGCAAAGTATAGTTATCGGGCGTACGAATGTACGAACGGTTGATGAACAAAGAAAATAGAAATCAGAGCTTTGTATTTGAAGTAATAAATACAAGATTTTTTTTTATTAACTCTGCGGTCTGCGTGTAGAGCGTGCGAGTGAACGAGTAAAGAATACGACAATGGTCGTTAATGTTATTGTTGTAATTTATTTCAAAGTGTCGATCTCGCTTACACGACCATTCGTGTGTATGAAAATATAAATAGACAAAAGAGACAACGTGTCGTAAAACTCGAACGAAAGGACGAGTGAAGCAAAACAAATAAGTAAACAAATTCTAATTAGAATACTCGTTTTAAAAGAAGTAAACAAAATAGCAAAATGAAAATAAAAGTGTCAACGTTGAAAGTAGACGAGCTGAAAGAGCAGCTGCGTAATAATGATCTTTCAACTACGGGAACAAAAGCTGAATTAGTGTTACGATTGTGTAATTTCTTAGGTAGTGATGAAATCCAAATCGAGAATTCTGAATTAAATTTACAAACGCAAGTAAATGATTTAAGAGCAATGATGGAAATTATGATGACAAAAATACAAAGTTTGGTTCCAAGTCAACATACAAATGCACAAGAAGTGAATGGTAGTGGCTCTATTGTAAATGAAGAGCGTATAGTTGTGTCACCCCAAAGTTCAATAAGAGTGGTGGGCAGAAATGCCAGTGTAAAAGAAATTGCTGAGACAATACCAGAATTTAACCCAACGAACGAAAGCTCTCTAACAGTGACACAATTTGTTAATAGGGTGGACAGTGCAATAAGTGCATACGAATGGGATGAGAAATGTTTACTTTTGGCAGTGTACAGTAAATTAAAAGGTGCTGCACGAATGTGGTTAGATGCTGCACCAACATTTTACTCTAATTGGCCTGATTTGGCAAGTGCGTTAAAAAGTGAATTTAGTTTTGAATTGAATGACGCACAAATTCATTATAAAATGGCAAGTTCAACGCGAATGCAAAACGAAAAATGTAATGAATATTGTTTTCGAATGAGCGGACTAGGCCGACGGTATGGCTTGACTGAAAGTACAATTATAAAATACATTCGCGACGGTTTAAAGCATCGTGAGTTGCAAATAGCAATAGCTCCAATTAAGTTTAATTCTCTTAAAGATATGCGCGAAACAATTGAAGATTATATACAAAATATGTCGGTAACAAAACAGTTTAAAAACGAGTACGTAAACAATCGCAATAAAGAAAGTTCTAAAGATATGAATCGAAGCGCGGTCGAAACGAAAAGCGTAACGTGTTACAATTGCAAAGAAGGTGGACATATCGCGCGAAATTGTCCGAAATTGAAACAGAATCGTAAATGTAAAGACTGTAATAAACTTCATCCAAATAATGAAGCAGAAAATTGCGGAAAAAAAGCAGTTGTTGTTAAGCGTTCTCAGTTACAAGAATCAACAAATTTTTTTCAAAAACCAGTCATTGTAAATGGTAAGTCATTATTAGCTTTCGTAGACACTGGAAGTGAATGTAGTATGATCCAGCGATCAGCTGTAGAAAAGTTGAACATCCAAATATATCCATGCGCTGCAGAAATACTAGGTATATGCGGTGGAAAACGTATATTAAAGCATAAGGTCAACGTATGCATGACAGTTGATGAGATAAATTTAAAAGTCAATTTATTTGTAGTCGATGACGATATTTTAACGACGGACGTACTTTTGGGCCAAGATATTTTTAGAAATGACTGCATGGTAGCAGAAATAAAAGCGGACAACTTTACATATTCTACGCAGGTGAAGAAGATAGTCGTGGAAAATCCAGTAACAAGTTTTAGTAACATTAATTGTAGTATAGACGACGAAAATTCAAATTTGCAAGCGTTATTGGAAGATAATAGGGACGTTTTTGCAGAAAAGCTTTGTGACATTGGCTTAACTAATGCGGCGAAAATGAGAATTGAACTGACAACGAATACACCGATTGCTCAAAAACCATACAGGGTTCCTGAGCCGAAAAAGCATCTTGTAACAGAAATGATTAATGAGCTTTTGTCATGCGACATAATTAGCCCATCGAAATCGGAATACGCAAGTCCAATTATTTTGGTTAAGAAGAAAAACGGCGGTGAACGCCTCTGCGTTGACTACAGGCGACTAAACCAGTTTACAACTAAAGAAATTTACCCTACACCAAACATAGAAGAAAGGCTGAGCGAAGCCTTGAGATACAAATATTTTTCAGTCTTAGATTTAAATAGTGGTTACTATCAGGTACCAATCGAAGAAGAGTGTCGAAAATACACTGCGTTCATAACAACAGACGGTTTATTTGAATTTAAGCGAATGCCATTCGGGCTTAGAAATGCGCCGGCGGTATTCCAGCGTTTAATGCAAAACCTTAAAGATAGGACTCAACCTGGTGACATGATTCACTATATGGATGATATATTGGTTGGTAGTAACAATATATTCGAGATGTACGAAAAGTTGACTAGAGTATTTGAAGCTTTACGCCAACTTAATCTTACTTTAAATATCAACAAATGCGAATTTATGAAGCAGACAATAGAATTTTTAGGACATGAACTTCACCCCGGTGGTGTAAGTCCAGGCAATATAAAGACGGCGGCTGTAAATAATTTTTCAGTGCCAAAATCAGTAACCGATATAAGACGTTTTCTAGGTCTTAGTGGATATTTTAGACGCTTCGTGCCAGGGTACTCGATTATAAGTGAGCCGTTGCGTGAATTATTACGCAAAGATCAACAGTTTAAATGGACTGATAGGCAAGAGAAAGCATTTTTGATGTTGAAGACATCGTTAACATCGAAGCCGGTGATGGCAGGTTATCGCGTTGAAGCAGATCATCAAATACATACTGATGCCAGTTCTGTTGGCATTGCAGGCGTGCTCTTACAGCGGGAAGGCAGTGACTGGAAACCAGTTGCGTATTATAGCAGATCCACAACAGATAGCGAACGTAGTTTTCACAGCTATGAACTCGAAGTTTTAGCAGTGGTTAGTAGTCTAGAGCGCTTTAGATATTACGTCCAAGGTAAAGAAATTGTAGTGGTGACTGATTGTAATGCAGTTACTACAGCGATGCAGAAGCGTGAGTTGATACCAAGAATTGCACGTTGGTGGCTACGTATCCAGGACTTTATTGTTAAGTTAGAACATCGACCAGGCAAAAGGATGGAACATGTTGATTTCCTAAGCAGAACACCAAACGAAAAAAACATAGATATAGATACAGCATCTTTAAAAATTTCAAAAACAACAATAGAAATGGGAGATTGGATGTACAGTATGCAACAGCAAGACAATAATATTCGTTCTATTATTGAGAAATTAGAAAGCGGTGACAAAATTACAAATGAAGA
Organism: Eurosta solidaginis; assembly: GCF_040869045.1. Lineage (NCBI taxonomy): Eukaryota > Metazoa > Arthropoda > Insecta > Diptera > Tephritidae > Eurosta > Eurosta solidaginis. Next base: position 193,325,441 of record NC_090323.1, read on the forward strand.
ATATAAGCTCGAAAATGGGCGGGTTTACCGAAAACAGAAAGGTGATAAATTATGGTTAGTACCAAAATCAATGCGTTACAAAATTATAGCTAGCGTACATGAGAAAGTTAAACACCTTAGCACGGAGAAAACTTTAGAAGAAACACAGAAATACTTTTGGTTTCCACGTATGCGAAATTTCATAAAATCTTTTATACAATCATGCGTCGAGTGTGCGTACAATAAGCAGCGGGGTGGTAAAACAGAGGGGGCGTACCATTACGATGAAATCGATCCTGTACCATTTAAAACAATACATATTGATCGTCTTGGACCTTTTCCCCGTAGTAAAAAGGGAAACGAGCATATTATAGTTTTAGTAGACTCATTTACTAAATTTACGGTAGTACGAGCAGTTAAGAGTACTGCAACCCGACATGTATTGACACTATTGAATGAGGTGAGCAGTTATTTTGGAGTGCCTACACGTATCGTAACAGATCGAGGGACAGCATTCACATCAAATGACTTTAAGAATTATTGTAACAATCACGACATCAAGCAGATTTTAAACGCGGTTCGAACTCCACGGGCAAATGGACAGGCCGAGCGTACAAATCGAACTATTATGGGTATGTTACTTCCATCAACTGAAAACGACAAAAACTGGGATGAACAAATTCAAAGTATACAGTGGGCTATTAACGATGAAGAATAAAACAACACAGCGAACACCCCAAGAACTTTTATTCAGTTATAAACCTAGAGATATTTTACAAAACAAATTGATATTAGCATTACATGAAGATAAAACTATCAACAACGACGAGGTGAAAGAGATACAAACAGATGCCGTGCATCGAATAAATCAGCAAAGAGAGAAAGCAAAATCTAAATTCGACGAAAGACATCGTAAACCAACACAGTACAACGTCGGCGATCTTGTTCTCGCCGAAAATGAACAGGTGAGCACTGGTGGTTCTCGCAAATTGGAGCCACTGTACAAAGGGCCGTTTTTGATAACAAAGGTTATAGGTAAAGACCGGTATCTCATTGAAGACATACCTGGATCGAAACGTAAGCAACGACATTATACTTCAATTTTTGCATCAGATAAGTTGAAGCCATGGTGTAGTTTACCCAATTTTGATGGTTTTGACAACGACGACGACGGAGCCGAGGGCGACTCCAGTTATCAGGATTGGCCGAATGTAAGGTCATCCTAAGAATACGAGCAATATAATATAAAGGCAACCTAATCTATGGTCAACATAATACAACGGTTAGGCTGACCCTACCTTAGTAATTAATCCTACGAAATACATCATATCTGCACATGAACGGAATAATAATCAATTGGCAACCCTTACTCAATGTCAGCGACAAAAGAGCAGTTTAGATTTGAACAACGCGCCGTGAACAACGTCGGTTCGGCAACGGGCAGAGAAATCATTCTAATACTCATTTTACTTTCAATAAATTAAACCATTGAATTAATTTCATTTAAACACACATATTTTCCTATATTTAACTTTAAACTTTAATAAACATGAATTGTTAGTTATAATGTGCTAATGTGCATAAATCGGCAGCGTTTTTATTTAATCGGAATCCAGAAAATCCTGACAACCCGAAAGATCTTGAATAAAGACTCTTTCACGTGCTTAAAGCTAAATATTATTTTCATTGACTTTTAAAGTCGCTCCATAAAATTTGGATTTAGATTGTTCCAAGACATAGGAGATGTGGATCAAAATGAAACAAATTTCAAGCAATAAAAATTTAAGTTACGCCTAAAAGCATGCTATGCTGGGGCGGCAAAATAAACATATTGTAAGGAATTTACTGCAAATCCTCTTATTTCAAATCTTCTACTAACGTTCGTATCGCTAAACTGTTGAATAAATAACACCACTATTCGATAATGCAAAATGGCCTTTATTAAAGTTCTTAACAATAATACTACTATTGCTCGCCAGAGGCGTCTTAAATCAAAACTGATTGTCGCGCCTCTACTGTTGCGGCCTTTTCTACTCTGTGGTTTCCTCGTTGCATTTTCTAGGCGCTTCTAGAATTTACTTAGTTACTGCTATATAATTATAACTATAGATGCACGTGTATAGCTCTCATATGCGCGTGTATTTGTGAGCGACACTTCCACAATTATAATTGCGTAGTTTTGGGAGCATCTCTGATAAGATATCTGCATGTGTTTGTGCGTTGCTTCTCCACTGCGTGTACGTACATATGTGTAGACATAATGATTCAATTATTGATGTGCATACAAGTCACTGCCTAGCAGCGGGTTAGAGATGATAGTATCCCTTAGTGCTGCTAATATTCATTACACTACCCTCCACCTATGTCTGATCGTCCCGATAAGACAAATCTCTCGATCGAAACGCTGATAGCATCTGCAAATATACCACTCTTCTATTTCGTGGTTTCCCAATGGTTTGTATGCGATACATGGTATCAATGATCTTCTTCACAACATTGTACGGGCCTTCCCGACTGCACCGAAATTTGGATGGAACACCTTTCCGCCTTTGAGGGTTGTACAAAAGTACCAAATCTCCCACCAAGAAACCTTCCGAATTATTCTTCTCATCGTACCTGCGTTTCATTTTACTACTCATTATCCTGAATCGTTCCCTCGCACTCTGTTGTTTGGCCAATGAACTACTTCGCAGAGCTTGCAAATGACGGATTGGCTTCGCATAATCAGTATCGTTCCCACGTTTCACAACAGTGGTGCGCCCTGGCTTGAAACTACCCTCGCATTCCTTCTGGGAAATTCTTTCCTTCGTTTTCGTGCATCCCTTTGGTTTTGCCAATGCCAGTGTTTCTCTCGCAGGTACTTTTGATTTCGCTGTATTTGGCCCATTCGATCCGTTAACCTTTACCGTTGACTTCCGTGGTCTTTGTAGAGTTGTTGTTGTTGTTGTAGCGATAAGGTTGCTCCCCGAAGGCTTTGGGGAGTGTTATCGATGTGATGGTCCTTTGCCGGATACAGATCCGGTACACTCCGGTACCACAGCACCATTAAAGTGCTGGCCCGACCATCTCGGGAACGATTTATGTGGCCACATTAAACCTTCAGGCTATCCCTCCCCCCCAACCACAAGTTCCATAAGGAGCTTAGGGTCGCCAGAGCCTCGTCTGTTAGTGAAACAGGATTCGCCGCGGATAGGTGAGGTTGACAATTGGGTTTGGAGAAGCTATATGTTGCGCTGGCAACCTGCAGGGTTGCGCTACACAGCCCCTTGAATCTGGTATTTTAGACGCCTCTTACGACAGGCATACCTACCGCGGGTATATTCTGACCCCCCCTAACCCCCTGGGGGAGTCTTTGTCGAGTCTTCTCCACCAGTACTCGATTACTGCTGAACCCTTCCTCCAAACTAAAGTTAAGTGGTACATCCTGGTTCTCATAACGCATAACCCTTCTCTGCATATCGATCTTGATGTCATGGTCAACTAAGAAGTCAACTCCCAATATGACTTCCTCAACAATCTCCGCCACAATGAATTTGTGTAGAACCATGACCTTCCCAAATAAGATTTCACATACCACTTCTCCCTGGACTTGGTTATACTCGCCAGTAATCGTGCGCAATCTTGCTCCAGGTAATGGCTTTACTCTCCTGTTGACCAAATCAGATCGGATTAAAGAATGAGATGAGCCCGTATCTACAGTCAGTACATGCTCCTTGCCATCCACATTTCCTTTGACAGTAAGACTGCTCGATTTCCTTCCAGTTTGCGAGATAGGTATCACACGACATTCAATAGCTGGGGCAAGTTCTCGATCTTTACATCTGACTCGCTCTTGCTTATCTCCTACAGCTTTGCGTTTACGACCAGCCAAGTTGTTGGAACTATTAGGGTTGGTATTGCAATAACGTTCAATGTGCGCTGGCTTACCACACTTAAAGCATTTGACTGCATCATTATTTTTCTGTTGCGTTCCCTTTAAAGCTTCCAAAATTGCGTCTACCCACTCTGGTCTTTCTACTTCCACACGATTATATTGAAAGATTGGCTCATCTTGCAAATGCGGACGCACCCGTGGAATACACTGAAAGGGTAAAAATCCAGAGTTTCATAAATGGCATACGGGACGTGGAAACGAAGCGAGCTACATACGCGAACCCAAAACTGACATTTGCTGAAACGGTATCACAAGCATTGACTCAGGAAACTGCCTCCCTATTGAGTAAACCAGCATATAAGGCTCATCGTGTAGAAGTAGAAAGGCCAGAATGGGTAGACACAATTTTGGAAGCACTGAAGGGATCACAACAGAAAAATGCCGGAGTTATTAAATGTTTCAAGTGCGGCAACCCAGGTCATATTGCACGACATTGCAGCACCGGTCCCAATAGCTCCAACAATGTGGGTGGTCGTAAACGCAGAGCTGAAGGAGATGAGCAAATCTCCAAGTCCACTCAATCGTTAAACTAAAGCGAGTCAGCCGCAAGGGGCGACAGCTGGCTCCCTCAATTGAATGCCCCATAATCTCTATCTCACAAATTGGAAGAAGGTCAAACAATCTTACTGTCGGAGGACATGTGGACGGAAAGGAACGGTTACTGACTGTAGATACGGGTGCATCTCATTCCATCATTCGAGCGGATTTAGTCAACAAGAAGATAACACCATTGCATGGAGCAAGATTGCGTACAGCCACTGGAGAAGACAGCACGGTTCTAGGAGAAGTATCATGTGAAGTCGCAATTGGGAACGTCACGGTAGTACACAATTTTATAGTGGCAGAGATTGTTGATGAAATCATAATTGGAGTGGACTTCTTAATCGACCAGGGCATCAAGATCGACATGCAAAGCAAGACGATGCGATATAAGAACATGGATGTACCACTTAATTTCGGCTACGAGATAGGCTACAGCAGTAAACGAGTGCTGGTGGAAGAGAGTCAGCGAATACCACCAAAATCTGAAGCAGTCATCTGGGCAAAGGTTGATGGAGATTGTGGGACAAACAAATTGTGGGTTGTCGAGGCAGCAAACAAATCAACACCGAACATACTTGCAAGAAAAACCCTGGCTATGACAAAACAAGATGGACGTATTCCGGGAAGAGTATTCAATGAGTTCAAGACACCACTCAAACTGACAAAAGGAGCTATATTGGGAAGATGCCAAGAGGCTGAAATAGTTATTAACTGTGACCAGCTCCAGGGACACGTTTCAACTAGCAAGACTTGTCTTTCAAATGACATCACGGCATGGACGGATCAAGATTATCAGAGTAAAGCAAAGCAACTGCTCCCAAAGTACGCAAACATATTTGACCAGGATGGTTCTAAACCAGGCCGCACCAACGTTGTGAAACATCAAATTGACACTGGAGACGCGAGGCCGATCCGTCAAGCTCCACGTAGTGTTCCACTGGCGAAGCGGGAAGTTGTGAGTCAAATTATACAAGAAATGAGCGACAGCGGCGTCATCGAACCATCAGCTAGTCCCTGGAGCTCACCGGTAGTACTTGTAAAGAAGAAGGATGGAAAAATGAGGTTTTGCGTGGACTACCGGAAGTTGAATGACGTTACGAAAAAGGATAGCTACCTATTGCCAATAATTGACGACGCTCTGGACTCGCTCTCTGGTACGAAATGGTTTTCCACACTGGACTTGAAAAGCGGCTACTGGCAAGTGGAGGTAAAGGAGGAAGACAAAGAGAAAACAGCCTTCAGCGTCGGAGATGGTTTTTGGCAATTTACAGTAATGCTCTTTGGACTATGTAATGCACCAGCTACTTTTGAGAGACTCATGGATCAGGTATTGAAAGGACTACATTGGAAAACATGCTTGGTGTACCTGGACGACATCATCGTATTGGGCAAGAATTTCGATGAACATCTTAAGAACTTGGAGGAAGTTTTCCAAAGAATAGCTGGCGCTGGTCTGAAGTTAAGTCCCAAAAAGTGTGCGCTGTTTAAAAAGGAAGTAAATTATTTGGGCCACAAGGTAACGACAGAAGGTGTCTGTACAGCGAATGAAAAGATAGAGGCAGTAAAGGATTGGCCAAGACCACAGAATCTGCATGAATTGAGAAGTTTCCTTCGGCTGTGCACATATTACCGCCGATTTGTACCAACTTTTTCCAGCGTAGCCTATAGCCTCCATGAGCTTACAAGAAAAAATAAAGCTTTTGAATGGAAGAAGGAGCAAGAAGTGGCTTTCCAAACATTGAAGGAGCGTTTGTGCACTGCCCAAATGTTAGCATATCCGATTCCAGGAGCAACATTTATTCTAGATACAGATGCGAGTGGATATGCTATAAGAGGCGTTTTATCACAACTGGTCGATGAACAGGAGAAGGTAGTTGCATATTACAGCCGTTCGATTGGAAAACCAGAGAGGAACTACTGCGTTACGCGGAGAGAGCTGTTGGCATTGGTAGAGTGCGTTAAACATTTTCACAAATACCTCTACGGCCAGCGATTCCGTGTCAGGACAGATCACGCAGCTTTAAAATGGCTACTGCAGTTCCGTAATCCGGAACGACAATTGGCACGGTGAATCGAGCGACTACAAAGCTATGACTTTTCCATTGAGCATCGAAAAGGTAGTACCCATGGATATGCCGATGCAATGTCACGAAGACCATGTAGTTTGGAATGCAAGCACTGTTCAAAAGCCGAGGCTAAAGAAGACATTATAGATGTCCGGCTAATGACTATAACATGTACAGATGAATGGGACAAGGAACAGCTAAGAAAGTGCCAGCTAGAAGATGCAGATCTGTCACGTGTTATGCAAGGGCTCGAACGAAATGAAAGACCAAACAGAGAAGAGATGTCAGCAGAGAGTCCCATTGCGAAGTCATATTGGGCACAGTGGTACAGTTTAGAATTGATATCCGGTTGCCTTCATCGAGTATGGGAGAGTGAGGATGGTAAATACAAGAATAAACTGATAGTTGTTCCCAGAAAAAGGATTCCTGATGTGCTCAGCGAGCTGCATAATGGTCCAAGTGGAGGTCATCTTGGAATCACGAAGACGCTGGAGAAGATTAAACAGAGATTCTATTGGGTTGGTTGCCATCAGTCGGTCACTGAGTGGATTGCGAACTGCGAGGTTTGCAGCAGAGCGAAAGGGCCCAGAACACGAAGTCATCGCCAGATGAAGAAGTATAACTCAGGTGCGCCATTTGAAAGGATCGCTATGGATGTCGCCGGTCCATTTCCTACTAGCAACGGCGGAAACAAATATGTACTGGTAGTTATGGATTATTTCAGCAAATGGCCAGAGGTATACCCAATCCCAAATCAAGAAGCGGAAACGGTAGCAGAAGTGTTTATAAACAATTGGGTTGCAAGGTATGGTGTACCAATGGAGTTACATTCTGACCAAGGCAGGAATTTCGAATCAGCTGTGTTCCAGGAAATGTGTAAGTCATTGGGCATTCGAAAAACACAGACAACTGCATTGCATCCTCAATCCGATGGTATGGTAGAACGATTCAATAGAACATTGGAGGAGCACTTAAGGAAAGTAGTGGACAAGTACCATAAAGAATGGGATACCCGCATACCATTATTCTTGCTGGCTTACCGATCAGCAGTGCATGAGACAACGGGCCAAACCCCTGCAAAAGTAATTTTTGGCAATGACCTTAGACTGCCAGCTGATTTGAAGTTTTGGATAGATGCCAATGCGGAGAGAAATGTCAGGAAATCCACTAGTGATTTGGAAGAAGATCTAAGAGAAATACATGATCTGATAAGGCAGCGAACAAAGATTATGAGTGACAAGATGAAAGCCAGATATGATAAAGCAATTAATGCAGAAGGTTTTCAGGAAGGAGATTTGGTGCTGTTATACAACCCGTAACGAAAAAAAGGTTTGTCCCCGAAATTGCAGTGTAATTGGGAAGGCCCATACAAAGTTGTAAAACGGATCAACGATGCAGTGTACCGCATACAAACATTGGCAAACCACGAACCAAAATAAGAGTGGTTCATTTGGAAAGGCTGGCAACGTTTAGATTGGGAGATTTGTCTGATCGGGACGATCAGACTTAGGTGGAGGGCAGTGTCACGGATATTAACATCACTAAGTTATACCATCACTAAGGCATGCCAAGGCCACGATAAGCAGTATTTACGTCAATAATCAAATCATGTATACACATATATAAGGCAGCCGAAAGATGTCACACACAGATGCATTTACTTATACGCCTATGTATGCGCGAGAGACTGTAAACTACAAACATTCACATCAATAATTCAATCATTATGTATCTACATAAACGAATAAATAATTGCGTCTACACATATGTACGTATACGAGCAGCGGAGCGGCAATGCACAAACACATGCATATATCTTATCTGAGTTGTCACAAGAGAGAGCAATAATTTGTGCACGTAGTTGTGGCTGGCGATTTTGTAGCCGAAACTAACTAGTAACTTCTGGAAATCGAATAGCCTAGAAGTATGCAGCGTAAACTATAAAAGCGGGGCAGGCGAGCAAGAAGTAATTCAGTTTGATTTGAGTTGTCAAGCAGTTGCGATTAAGACGATATCTAGCAATAGCAGTATTATTTTGAATAGTAGGGTTTCATTGAGCTATCAATCAGTGTGGTTATTAAGCAAGCTATTCGTTGCACAGTTTGAGTGTTATTGTGAAGTACTTTAATAAACGCCATTTTGCATTATTACAAATTGGAGTTATTTATTCAACATTTTAGTGATTCGAACTTAGCAGAGGATTGCAAATAAGAGGAGCAATGGAGCTGGTGATGCCATGTAAGGAAGCCAAAACACCAAGATGAGTCCACTTTGGTATACCGGCAAGAGAAAAAACTACTGTGGTATATTTAAAAAACTCTTGTTAGTTAAATCAGATAGAATGACGAAGACTATTTGCTCTGTCACTCGACTAAGTGAAGGCTTCATGCTCGCTTCCCTGCAGCTCTGACTCCAGTTGTGGCCCGATTAAAAAGCAACGGGGCTACCTACAAATGAGCCCGTAACACACGACATACGAAGTCCCGGCTAGCATAACTGGCTTTCCATTCAGGCACAATCCGTGTAGCGTGCAACTATGCAAGCGGTGGTGGCCGACAAAAGATTCAGAATTCTAAGGCTCCTCATTCTTATTCTTCTTTCTGTAGCGACATGGATACTCCCCAATGGTTTTTGGTGAGTTTTATCAGAGTTTCAGACATATTGAATATTGATTTGGCACGTTCCAGAAAATGGCATCATTAAGGTACTAGATCGACTTTCTTGGAAACAATTTGACGTGGTCAAGTTCATCCTTCTAGTTTATACAACACCATTTTTCCGTGAGTAACATGCGGTCACCAGAATCTTACCTGCTACGGGTAGCTGATATTAGCAATTGGCTTGTAGAAGCTCAAGAAGGCGCATCTACGAAGTATCAGTGGCAGTAGAAGTTGAGATTGACCGACTAAGACTTAAAAAGATCGTCTAACTTAATTTTCAATTCCGACTCAAGTCTTCTACCAAACTTTGACTTCGACTCATGTCATCTTCAAAGTCTTTGTCAGAATTGGGATTAACTGACTTAAATTCCAAATTCGATCAGGTCATTTAGGCAGTCGCAGTCCTAGTTGGTATTGTTCGACCAAATTTCTAACTTCAAATGAAATCGTCCACCAGGTCGAAGCCAGAATTGAAATTGCTCGACTTAACTTCAAAATTGCAGTCAGACTTGGAATTGACCGAATACATCTTCAAGTTCGACCCAAGTGACCCACGAAGTTATAGTCGGAGCTGGATTGAGGGATTAAAACTCCAAAACTCGACTCAAGTCATGTACGAAGTAGCGGTTTTAGTTCAAATCGAACGGCATAAGTTATAATCAACATTATTATCATTAATAATTTGCTGTTAACTTCCTAGGCTATATTGGCCTTTTCGTAGCAAGTCACGGTAGCTATCCCTGTATGGCAAGAACTGAAGCAAATTTAGAGCACCAAAGATGATGAAGTTTTCCTTCAACTGCCTCTACCAACTCATTGGAGGTATCATAAGGGTGGCCGGAGCGTCATCAAGCTTTCGTGTATCTCTTGTCTAGCCATCAAAAATTTTTGGACTTTAATTCGTTGCACAGTCTTCATATCTGCGAAAAGTTCATAAAGTTCATCCTTATGTCTTCTTCGATACTCGCTGTCGGCCTAAAGGAGAGGATCATAAATCTTTTCTCTATAATATTCCGAGCCATACATTAGTGCAGATATGATTTTCGATCGATGAGAGAGAGAACTTTAGTTTTCAATTCAATCTAACTTGTCATCGTTTTTGCTGTTAATACTGGTTCCTAAATAGGCGAAGTCACAGTTCCGATTTCATATCCGTCGACAGTGACGTGGCTGCCAAAGTAAGAATACGCCGATTCTTTCTTTTATCTTGCCCTCATTTACCGCAAGGCCCATCTTTTTTACTTCTTCATTTAGTACGAAGAAGGTAGAACTTAATGCACTTAGTATTGTGTGAAAAATCACGTGTAATAGTTATGCTCTTTTTACTATTTCTCACAGCACGAATCGATTGACTTTCACATCTTTCAATGATCTTATGACGGTGCGCTAAAAGTAATCTCCGCAAAATTTATGTCTACATAAATGTGGAATCTATTTTCTTATACAAGTGAAAGTTAGTAATTGGAGAAGTGTACTCAACTTTTGTCCTGGCTCGCTAGACATCATCAGACTTAATCAAGAAGAAGAAAACACCAAAAATGTTATAAAAACGAAGTCAAAGTATCAAAGTATGTACTCTTCTCCACTTTTCCACTTTGCGACTATGCGATTAGTCATTTTCAGAAGAAAAATTACTTCATTGGCATCCATGTATGTGTGTATGTGGGATTACATACATCCGACAATTAAATATGATAAATAAATATGTGATCGAAAACATTTGCCACATTTCCACAACATCCTTTTTTGTGACAATATTTGCTTTAATGTCTTCTTATACCTCGGCAATGAAAATGCTTTTAGTTTTTGCCACCTTTATAGAAGGTCGATTTCGGGTCTTTTAAATTTTCCTTTCGATTGCGACCAACTTCCCGAGGAGAAAGAGGCTTGAAACCACGGATTTGCCCATGAAAATACAATATAAAGCTACCTTCACCACCAGAAGGAGTCACTATCGTTTCCTACGTCGATGACTACACAATAATGGCCACAGGACTAGGCCCACATATCGATGAGCTTTGTAACAAAATAAACAGCTATCTTGCTGATCGCTGCAGTTTCTTCGCCTCGCGAAACCTGACATTGTCACCGTATTTACAACATGGACGCACCAAATATCGACCATATTCAACGTCTACGTCTGGTATCACGCTACCGACTGCCTTTTTGTTTTTTTGAATGCACGTTGTGGCAGCGCGCTGCCCTCAAGTGGCCCAATGAAACCAGGTTAATCCTGTTCACGCGATCGATCTGCGCTCACGATTGATATATCTGGCGAACTGTGCCAGCTTCCTACCATACCCGTGGGGGCGTCTCCGTTTATTGTACAGAACGTCGTTTCTTCTATATGATCCGTCAACATCTCACCCCTGCTGTCCGCCTGCAAGTTTGAATGCCATATTTTTGTTCCTCATAAAAAAGTTTACGGTGGGTGTGTCAAAAGTTCAATATCAAAGTCCAATAAGATTATGTCTTTGTTTAGAGAGACATTTTCCGTTTCGTTTGGTCCATTTATACAAAGGAAGTACTAAGAACTTTGTATTTGTTCTTTTTATTTTGCTTCGTCGGCATGTCGAGTTGATCTAATTAAATGAAGTATCCACATTACAAGAAAACTCATAAATTGCGTCTTTACATTGAATTGTATCAATAAAAGTTTTGATGACAGCAATAACACTGTGTAAGTGACAATAATAATTCCACGGCTGCATAGTAAATTTAATGAAGAAAAAAAATTGTTTTTGTTCTTTTCTATTTGTTAATACGACCACAACACGACCACCACCATTGATTAAAGTAAGCAAAGAAATTTATTCTTGACGTGACCTTATTTAAGGAAAAAGTCTAAACTTATATATTTATAGAAGTGTATATGTACCAGGGGCGTAGCCAGAAATTGCCTTCGAGGGGGAGGGCAGTCAAAAAAAAATTTTTATTGACTTTTTCCGGTCAATTTATTTATAGAATTAAATTTTGGTTAGGCTTTTTTGACCAATGTATTTTAGATGCAAAATAAAAACTTTATTTCATCTTTCTACCCGACGTTTCGCTAGTCTCTCTAGCTTCTTCAGGGGGATATATATTTATATTGTTTTAAATATTAAATTATTCTAAAAAATATTATTTGTACCATTCTTTAGTACCAAGGATACCACTAAAGAATGGTACAAATACTATTTTTTAGAATAATTTAATATTTAAAACAATATAAATATATATCCCCCTGAAGAAGCTAGAGAGACTAGCGAAACGTCGGGTAGAAAGATGAAATAAAATTTTTATTTTGCATCTAAAATACATTGGTCAAAAAAGCCTAACCAAAATTTAATTCTAAAAAAATTTTTTTTTTCAGTTAAATAAATAAAAACAAGTAAGGAAGGCTAAGTTCGGGCGTAACCGAACGTTACATACTCAGTTGAGAGCTATGGAGACAAAATAAGGGAAAATCACCATGTTGTAAAAAGAACCTAGGGTAACCCTGGAATGTGTTTGTATGACATGTGTATCAAATGGAAGGTATTAAAGAGTATTTTAAGAGGAAGTGGGCCATAGTTCTATAGGTGGATGCCTTTTCGAGATATCACCATAAAGGTGGGCCAGGGGTGACTCTAGAATTTTTTTGTACGATATGGGTATCAAATGAAAGGTGTTAATGAGTATTTTAAAAAGGAGTGGGCCTTAGTTCTATATGTGTACGCCTTTTCGAGATATCGCCATAAACGTGGACCAGGGGTGACTCTAGAATGTGTTTGTACGATATAGGTATCAAATTCAAGGTATTAATGAGGGTTTTAAAAGCGAGTAGCCCGTAGATGTATATATGAAGGCGTTTTCGTGATATCGACCAAAATGTGGACCAGGGTGATCCAGAAAATCATCTGTCGGGTACTGCTAATTTATTTATATATGCAATACCACGAACAGTATTCCTGCCAAGATTCCAAGGGCTGTTGATTTCGCCCTGTAGAAGTTTTTCATTTTCTTCTACTTAATATGGTAGGTGTCACACCCATTTTACAAAGTTTTTTCTAAAGTTATATTTTGCGTCAATAAACCAATCAAATTACCATGTTTCATCCCTTTTTTCGTATTTGGTATATAATTATGGCATTTTTTTCATTTTTCATAATTTTCGATATCGAAAAAGTGGGCGTGGTCATAGTCGGATTTCGGCCATTTTTTACACCAATACAAAGTGAGTTCAGATAAGTACGTGAACTGAGTTTAGTAAAGATATATCGATTTTTGCTCAAGTTATCGTGTTAACGGCCGAGCGGAAGGACAGACGGTCGACTGTGTATAAAAACTGGGCGTGGCTTCAAACCGAATTCGCCCTTTTTCATAGAAAACAGTTATCGTCCTAGAATCGAAGCCTCTACCAAATTTCACAAGGATTGGTAAATTTTTGTTCGACTTATGGCATTAAAAGTATTCTAGACAAACTAAATGAGAATGGGCGGAGCCACGCCCATTTTGAAATTTTCTTTTATTTTTGTATTTTGCTGCATCATATCATTACTGGAGTTGAATGTTGACTTAATTTACTTATATACAGTAAAGATATTAAATTTTTTGTTAAAATTTGACTTTTAAAAATTTTTTTTTAAAAAGTGGGCGTGTTCTTCATCCGATTTTGCTAATTTTTATTTGGTACATATATAGTAATAGTAGTAACGTCCCTGCCAAATTTCATCATGATATCTTCAACGACTGCCAAATTACAGCTTGCAAAAGTTTTAAATTACCTTCTTTTAAAAGTGGGCGGTGCCACGCGCATTGTCCAAAATCTTACTAATTTTTTATTCTGCGTCATAAGGTCAACCCATCTACCAAGTTTCATCGCTTTATCCGTCTTTAGCAATGAATTATCGCATTTTTCGGTCTTTCGAAATTTTCGATATCGAAAAAGTGGGCGTGGTTATAGTCCGATATCGTTCATTTTAAATAGCGATCTGAGATGAGTGCCCAGGAATCTACATACGAAATTTCATCAAGATACCTTAAAATTTACTCAAGTTATCGTGTTAACGTACAGACGGACGGACGGACCGACGGACATGGCTCAATCAAATTTTTTTTCGATAATGATGATTTTGATATATGGAAGTATATATCTATCTCGATTCCTTTATACCTGTAGAACCAACCATTATTCAATCAAAGTTAATATACTTTGTGAGCTCTGCTCAACTGAGTATAAAAATGTTGTCTTTAGCTTTAACATTAAAGTACGTGTATTTAGAATATGATATGAAAAAGGTTACATTAAAAACTCAAGCGCATGCGTCGGCTTTTCTTTGCCATTTCATCTAAAACTTCATCAACGGTAACAATTTGATCACGGTGGATGCTTAGTGATGCACAGCCATTCAATCGAAATTCACTCATCGTATTTCTCAAATAGTTTTTAATCAGCCTCAGAGTTGAAAAAGATCTCTCGTTCGTTGCCGTTGTTACTGGAAGCGTACACAAGATTTTCAACAACATGTGAACATTAGGGAAAGCCACAGAATCGCATTCCTGTAATATTAATCATAGATTAATTGATAAAAAAACACCGAAGTACCTTCTTCAGGAATAAGTAGAAGCCTATGCATGAGGTCTTACGTATACATATATAAAATTCAAAAGAAAGAAACTGATCGAATAGAAACAATTTTATTTAAAAAGGTCATATCTACACGTAAAAAACACTAATTTGTTTTTTACATTTTAAAATGTGAAAAACACATTATCTTCTCATTTATCAAATAATTTGAATTTTACATTTATGAAATGTGTTTTTGACATAAAAAAATGTAGATATTACATTATAATAATGTGATTTTCCCATGGAAAATAATGTCTAATATGCATTATATTTCAAAATAGGAAATGTGTACTTCAAAAAAATGCGGTAAATTTAACATTATTTAAATTAAAAATTTGCATCAACTTTGAATTTTTTTTTCAATGTAAATTTCACATTCAAAATAATTTGAAGTTTACATGAAAAAATTGACTGAATTTTACATTTTTTTAAATGTAAAAAACACATTAGTGTTTTTTCCGTGTATCCCCGGACTGTGTTGTTAATGTACCAACTTACCTCCAACAAATCGTGAGCATTCCAGCTTTTTTTCTGATTTTTGGATATGAAGAGATTTCAGAAGGCGTTGCCAAAGTTTTATTTCAGACATGCCAATATTTTCATTACCACGACAGCGCAAAACTTTTGCATATCGAGAAATTAAATTTTTTGCTTGAATGTCGTTGACATCATTTGAAAGCAATGCGTCAAAAGACATCAGAAGTTCTTTGTGGTTCAAAAATTTTGTAATTCCCAATTCTGAATTGCTGAGTCTAGAAATGGGATAAAAATTTGGATACGGTAGTGATCCTCCGCGTTTGTTTGTTTGTTTTTCTAGGCAAAATAATAGGGATTTCATTAGAAGAGCATACTACTTCAACTGTCTGGTACATATTCTTGAACTTCTCGCCAGCTGATCTATGCTTATCTTTGAGCTCTTCCTGTACTAAATCGCGAAGTCGTATGGCTTTTTTCATTTCGATTTTCTTTTTTTGAAACTGCTGATTTAACAGCAGAGTAACAAAATCGCGGTGCTGACAAAAATTGACGTTTGAAATTCTGCAGATTTTATAGCTTTCAACAACTGATATGCCGTTGAAGAAGTCACGCTATCTTTTCATTGCAGAATTATAGTGAAACAGAATAGGATTAAAATATAAGTGTTCACTTTGTACATACATATGTTTGCATATTAAAAATATAATATCACTAAACAAATTAAATACGTAGCAGAATTATAAAGAAATTTATTAACATAGACATAAAACGCCAAATATTTGAATTGCAACGACCTAAAAAATCAAATTATCCTGAGGCAAGGGGGTTTAACCCCCCCCCCCCCCCCCTCTATCTCTCGCTACGCCCCTGATACGTACATACATTCAAATGAAAAAAAATTTAAGCAATTGGATTTTTTTCCAACTAAACAATCACTTTTTTTTTATCTAAATTCGTTTATTTGTTGTTGCAGCGCTTAGCCCTACTCAGCCGAATAATTAATCATTATTAATGCTATCACAAGGTGTGTCCAGCAAATCTATTGTTTCAACAGGTTGGAACCTGAAAGGGATTGATGCCAGATTAGCTTGTCCAACAGAGTTATCGGTTTGCGATAACATTAAGTAAAGAATAAGTTTTCATATTTGCTCTCCCTACAAATTGTGAACACATCCACCAACGACGGCGGATTACGTACTGTAAGTAAAGTTTAAGGCAGCATTACAGGCCTCGTTCAAAATGACTTTCATATTTTTATTTAAATTTCCTCGAGTTGGGCTTATAAAAAAAAGCGCATGCACCGAGTACTCGTGAAGTTCGAAGTGTAAGCATAACGGTGAACAACTTCAAAACTAATGTTTCCAAATTGGCTAGAGTTTGCACAACGCTTGAAGTTAGACCAAAACAGTGGTAGCTTTGTTAGATACAAATAATTGTGGGCTAGTTGACAACAGCTTCGTCGGAGTTTAATTGGTAACAACTGATACAGACGAGTTATTCTTTTCTTGGCTTATTGTCAATGGCGAAATCATCGCCAAGATATCGATTTGTTAATAGCTTGTTATCGCCAAGTAATCGGCTTGTTATCAACCATATTTACTGTAGTTATATCGGTAACTGTTTTATAACAAGTCGATGTAGAGCCGATAACAACTCATAACAGGTCGATGCAAGAATTGGTAAAAATTGCATAACTTTTGTATAACAAATCGATAACTTTTTGGTAACAAACTGAAAAAAAATTGATAAAAACCGATAACAAATAGATAACACTCCGTTAAGAAATTGGTAACACCCCTATAACAAATGGATGGCCTTTTCATAAAATATCGATACCAAATCGATAACTTTTTGATAAGAAATCGATACCCTTTCAAATACAAACCGATAATACGTCGATAAAAATCGATTACTTATCAATAACCTTAGTTATCGATAACGAATTTATATAACTTGTACAACAAATCGAGAACTCGATCAGGAATGGGTATCACGAGCAAAACCCGTCAAAACCAAAACGGTAACTCGTCGATAGCAAATTGATAACGTGTCGTTCGGTTTCGAGCCCTGCTTTGGCCTTGGCTTAGAGTATGACTTCTAATATTTCCCTTCCTCTGCCTTATTTTTTTATTTTTTCCTTTGCTCCCGCATTACGCTACAGTGTAGTGACTGAAATACATCTACACCCGTGCTTATATGACTTCCGCATTCAGTGAGCTAAGATGTGTACACATCAAACAAATTCTAACTTTACTGTGTCTTCATTTTTGAAAATTTTAATTTGACTCTTGCTCTCCAGGGAAAGCTTTCGCAGCAACGGTAACAAATTCTGAGATAAGTTTGGTCGGGGCGTCTATGGGACCTTTCACGAATGCAGTTTTATTTGACCATTTATTTAAATATTTGCACATAATCGCTTAAACGATCTTGGCTGTCTAACTAATCGTGATGATCACTTTAATTAAAGACTCTAGCCGATCGTTCTCAATTTTGTCCTTCCAAGGAAGTGATTGTTTACATAATCGTCCACTTGCATAGGATCCAATAACACTATCTTCTGGGCCGAAGCATTTTTATACTCAGCTGAGCAGAGCCCACAGAGTATATTAATTTTGTTCACATAACGGTAATCCGTAACGGCATAAACTAATCGAGATAGATATAGACTTCTATATATCAAAATTATCTGGGCGAAAAAAGAAATTCATTTAGCCATGTCCGTCCGTCCGTCCGTAAACACGATAACTTAAGTAAATTTTGAGGTATCTTGATGAAATTTGGTATGTAGATTCCTGGGCACACATTTCAGATCGCTATTTAAAATGAACGAAATCGGACTTTAATCACGCTTACTTTTTCGATATCGAAAATTTCGAAAATCCGAAAAAGTGCGATAATTCATTACCAAAGACGGCTAAAGCGATGAAACTTGGTAGGCGGGTTGACTTTATGACGCAGAATAGAAAGTTAGTAAAATTTCGGACATTGGGCGTGGCACCTCCCACTTTTAAAAGAAGGTAATTTCAAAGTTTAACAAGCTGTAAATTGGCAGTCGTTGAAGGCATCATGATGAAATTTGGCAGAAACGTTACCCCTATTACTGTATATGTGCTAAATAAAAATTAGCAAAATCGGATTACGAACACGCCCACTTTTTAAAAAAAAATTTTTAAAAGACAAATTTTAACAAAAAATTTAATATCTTTACTGTATATAAGTAAATTAAGTCAAAATTCAACTCCAGTAATGATATGATGCAACAAAATACAAAAATAAAAGAAAATTTCAAAATGGGCGTGGCTCCGCCTTTTTTCCTTTAATTTGTCTAGAATACTTTTAATGCCATAAGTCGAACAAAAATTTACCAATCCCTGTGAAATTTGGTAGGGGCATAGATTCTATGACGATAACTGTTTTCTGTGAAAATGGGCGAAATAGGTTGAAGCCATGCCCAGTTTTTATACACAGTCCTTCCGCTCGGCCGTTAACATGATAACTTGAGCAAAAATTGAGATATCTTTACTAAACTCAGTTCACGTACTTATCTGAACTCACCTTATCTTGGTACAAAAAATGGCCGAAATCCGACTATGACCACGCACACTTTTTCGATATCGAAAATCACAAAAAATTAAAAAAATCCCATAATTCTATACGAAATATGAAAAAAGGGATGAAACATGGTAATTGGATTGTTTTATTGACGCAAAACATAACCTTGGAAAAAAACTTTGTAAAATAGGTGTCACACCTACCATATTAAGTAGAAGAAACTGAAAAAGTTCTGCAGGGCGAAATCAAAAGCCCTTGGAATCTTAGCAGGAACAGTATCATGGTATTACATATATAAATAAATTAATTTGATACCCATATCGTATAAAGACTTTATAGAGTCACCCCTTTATCCACCTTTATGGCGATATCTCGAAAAGGCGTCCACCTATAGAACTAATGCCTACTCCTTTTTAAAATACTCATTAACACCTTTCATTTGATACCCATATCGTACAAATACATTCTAGAGTCATCCCTGGTTCACCTTTATGCTGATTTTCCCTTATTTTGTCTCCAAAGCTCTCAGCTGAGTATGCAATGTTCGGCTACACCCGAACTTAGCCTTCCTTACTTGTTAAAGTTACATTCGTGCAGCATGGTCTAGCCAATGAAGCGAGTGATTTGAAGCATGCCAACATTTGCATAAAACTCATAGGGTATATCGTGAAGTCTTATTTACTTATTACGAACCGATTACCTTCTCATTGAGTAGATCACTTCCACTCACCTCCGAGAGACAGACATCTAAAAATCGACTCATCTGTTCTGTCGTCCCCTCAGCTTCAGCAGACGAAGCTTTTAAGTATACGCCATCAAAGTTTCGATACAAAATGCCGGTTTACGGCTCCCATAAGTACAACTGCGTACTGTGTAAATGACTCACATTGAGCCTGAATTGCGGTTTTGGTACCACAACACTTGAATTAACTAACGGCAATTGACTTAAAACGAATGACGAAATATTTAAAAGGCAGAGGGAAATCTCTTCCAACATTATCCATTCAGTTGAATTTAAATGTTCGAAATGTTCATGATCAATTCGGGACTATTGCCGTTACATACCCTGATTGCATTCGAATACTGTTGTGGTTATTTTTAAGAACACCTCAGATAATTTAGAGCTATAACTAAATCTTCGGGACAGTTTCGATCTAATTTTGGCCTATCTTTGGATCATTTCGGTATCATTACCATATTACTTTAGGGATCATCTTGGGAATACTTTGCGGATTCTTGCATTGTCATTTCATCCATGAACGAAAGAACGAAAATATAACATCCTTAAAGTTGCCTTTACTGAAGCTATTTTTTCAGATAATATTTTGCTATAAATCTACTTTTTCAATAATATTTACAGCAATATGGATCCCTGGTGAACACTGTAACTATGCTAAGAAACTGTGCTATTTTTTTTAGTAAAAAAATCTAATTAAAAAGCAGAAAGAAACTTTTTTTGAAAACATACATCCCTGTGCTGAGTAAGGAAAAAACACCTTCCCTTCAAAAATCGCGAATACTCCATGCATGCATGTATGGAATACTCGCTATGGACCAAGCGAGTGCTCCAAAATGAACCACAATTCATACAAAAAATATGGTCCAATGAACATTGCGATGTCCTAGGACCGGACCATATACTCCAGCTCCGCATTACATCAGAGCAATCCATGGAGTACCCACGGTCCAATAAACATCGTGTAGTGATTACAATCGTTAAAAACGTGCAATGATCGGCTTATAACATGTTCGTGTAGAAACATGAGTTGGTCCATCGCTGCATTACAGTGGGGTAGAATGGTAAGTACTCCAGTGGACCATATGGTCCAACGATTTTTGCAGGGTTTTTTATATCAAACTGTGACGAATATAAGGAATTTTGATACGTCACTATGCTGCTAGTAATAAATGCACAACAGCATAGCGCATACATGTAAACATCAAAGCAAGCAGCCACACATACATGTAAACAACAAAGATAAAAGGGAAGAGAATATTTCGCATACATGTAGTAAGCAACTAAGAGCGAAGTAGGAAGAGAAACAGTCACACATCATGTAAACATCAGCTAAGAGCGAAGATGACATCTCTCACACATATACACGCAAATAACTAGAAGTCAAACATGGATATGAGATACTTACAGAAATGAGAAACAAACAGGTAAGGACGGGACTGTCTTCGGCTGTGCCGAAGACTTCATACCTTTCATGAATGGGGATGAACAATAATCTTATCCCGTTCGTAATCTCCAAATAATCGGATGTATAAGATAAGAAATATATAGATGTACATACCTAAACGATTTTTAAGATAAATATAAAATAAAAATGGCAAAAAACCCCTTATCTGAATGATCGGTTATATGGGATATATATTATATATAGCTCCCATCGAAATGATTTTTACAGGAAATCTTCTATGATATATTATAATATATTTTTTATTTATTTATTTATTTATTTATTTATTTAAAGTCGACGCAAACACAAAGCGGTCGACTAATTATTGTAATAGACAGATATATATGTAAAATACAGAGCCATTCTTAAAATTAAAAAATTCAAAAAAGGTACATAGAAAATTTGTATGTTATAAACATTTGACATCGCATTGTATAAGAAAAAATAAAATTAAAATATCAGGCTAAACATAAGAGTATAGCAGTATGTAAAGCAGCAAACGAACATTCAAAGCCAATGCAGTTATACAAATCATTGTACCGCGAGCACCAATGGCGCAGGGGACTGTTTCTAGCAAAATTTTGCCGGAATAGAGGTAAATGAAAAGGCACAAAATGCCTGGACGCCCTAGCAGGAACCGCAAAATTTAGTTGACTGATTAGGTCAGGGGAGTCAATCACACCAATGATGAGCTTGTGAATGAACATAACGCCAAGTAATACTCTACGATTCTCTAGAGATGGCAAATTAATTAGAAGAAGTCTATTCCTGTATGGTGGAAGATAAGTACTTGATTCCCAGTTGAGACCTCGTAATGCAAAAATTAAAAACCGTCTCTGGACCGACTCAATCCGATCAACATGGATTTGATAGATCGGAGACCAGACACATGAACAGTACTCGAGAATAGGACGTACCAGCGAGGTATAAAGGATCTTTGTGAAATAAGGGTCATCAAACTCTTTAGCCCAACGTTTGATAAAACCTAATACACCAGTTGCTTTGTTTATAGCGGTTGAAATATGTGTGGTAAAACTTAATTTCGGATCAAAAATAACTCCTAGATCAGTAACAATAGATATCCGCTCCAAGGGGTCGCCGTTAAGTGTATAAGATGATAGGACCGGCTTCACACGGTGAAAAGTCATTTGCTTACATTTAGAGTAATTCAAAAAAAGTAAATTTGCAGTACACCAGCTTTGAAATGAGTCCAGATCGGCCTGAAGCTGATTAAAACAGAACAAGTTCGAAGGCAGATATGTGTAACAAAGTTTTACATCATCTGCATACATAAAAACTCTAGAATGTAATATAACCTTTGGTAAGTCGTTAATGAACAGGTTAAAGAGTAATGGACCCAAATGGCTACCCTGGGGCACGCCAGAAGTTACATCAAACGACTTTGAAAGATTGTTGTTAAAGAAAACTCGCTGAGTCCTATTTTCAAGATAACTTGAAATCCAACTTAATAAAGGCGCTGGAAAACCCAGAAGATCAAGTTTGGTAACTAAGAGCTCGTGATTAACAGAGTCAAATGCTTTACTAAAGTCGGTGTAAATTACATCTGTTTGTTTGCAAACTAAAAAACCATTCATAACAAAAGACGTAAATTCAAGCAAGTTGGTAGTAGTTGATCTCCGATGAACAAAACCATGTTGACAAGGTGATATTAAAGAGCTACACAAGTATTGAAGCTGGTATGTAATTATCTGCTCAAAAGTTTTAGGGATAGCTGAGAGCTTAGCTATGCCTCTGTAGTTCTCAATATTAGACCTACTACCTTTTTTATACAAAGGTATAATAAACGATTGTTTCCAAATAGATGGGAATGATGCGGATTCCAGAGACAGTTTAAATAATTTAAAGATAGGCTCTGATAAGCTGACAGCACAGTACTTAAGTACACAACTAGGAACACCATCCGGACCCGGCGAAGATATCGGTTTCAATGCAAGAAGTTTATTAAGAACAGTATCTTTATCAATAAATGGGTTTAAAATATTATTAGAACTTTCCAAGCAATATGGGTAAAGATTAGACTGGACACATTGGGATGAATAGGTTGATTTAAAGAATTCAGCAAATAAATCAGCGATTTCGTGATCAGAATTTGCGTCTTTGCACCCATAAATAAAAGTAGATGGGAAACCAGAAATTTTCCTTTTGGAATTAACAAATCTGTAGAAACGTTTCGGATTATTAGTAAATTGGAATTTGCAACATGATAAGTAACCTTTATAACACTGCTGGTTAAGACGATGAAAATTGGAGCGCGCCACTAAATATTTAGATAAATCAATAGCTTTACCAGATCTTTTGAAACGCTTATAGAGTCTAGATTTAATATTATCAAGTCTTAATAGTTGCTTTGAGAACCAAGGTGGTTTACCCGTGGTGGTACTGGAATAACGAAGGGGGACACAGCTTTCAAACAAAGCATCAAGAGAACTATAAAACAAGGAAGTCGCTGTTTCAACGTCTGTACACGCATAAAGACTCGACCAGTCATGGGCAGAGATCAAATTATTGAGCTCACTAAAATTCGTCTTTGAAAAACATCTCGACCGGGGTCGGGAATTGGGCTTAGAAACATCGAGCATCACAGGTTGAACAACATCCAGTACTATCTCAAGCGTAGGATGAAGAGGGTCTTCAGGAAGGGATAATGGGGGAGTTCGGGTTAGAGTAATACCCGCAGAGTCATCTGTAAAAACTAAGTCTAAGATTTTCCTTTTGGAATTTAAAACATTATTAATTTGGAGAAGAGATGTATCTAGCAGGCTGTTTAAAAACTCGTGCTGAGTAGTGGGAGTCATGAAATTTGAGTCGATGGTATTGATCCAATTTACTGATGATAAATTGAAATCACCAAGAACTACTAGGCGGTCTTTGTCTCGCAATTGCGAGTACAAACTGCAAATAACAGTGCTATGACATGTATAAACGTGTATATCCGATCGTGGCGGTATATACGAGCAGCAGATAAACAAACTAAAATTGTGCAAGGCAAGCTTTACTGCTATAAATTCAATGTCATTTGTGGTGTCCAATAGCAGCAACTCAGATGGAAGCGTCGAGTCAACAGCAATAAGGACACCACCTGCTCTAGATTCACGATCACGCCGATAAACTACATATTTACGTGAAAAGAGTTCAGAGTTAAAATTGTCAGCTTTTAACCAGGTTTCAGTAAAAGCTATAACTTGAGAAGTAAAAATAAAACTATTCAGATAAAAGGTACTTAATTTCGATCTTAGGCCACGAACATTTTGGTACGTGATGGTTATTTTTTCACTGTTTCCGCAGGGATTTTTGAGTTTTTTGAAGCTCCTGCGGCGTTAGGTTTTTTTGTAAACAAATGCACAACTGAATGTTCCGGCCAGAATGTATGTTCAAGAACTCTATCAAAATAAGCGTCTGGCACTGATATTTTAAATGATGAAATATCCCTATCATATCTAAAATTAAATTTATAAACGCCTATTTTAATAGGTTGTGAAAGGTCTAGCTTATCTTCTATATACTTAATAATATCATTTTCCATAAGCGAAGAATGAAGACGAGATACAAAAATTGTCCTGCGAGGCGGCACGGCAGTCACCTGCCTCGGTTGCGCATTGTCAACATTTGGCAAACGCACAGCGGCGGAGGTAGAATCACCACCAGTGTAGGTGGAGCTGGAAGCAGCATTGTCATTATTAATGGTTGTTATATCATTAACAGCAGTAATTTGAACTTGAGCCAAGGGTGTAGGTTTAGCATTCGTGTTTACCTTATCAGCGGCTATGTGTTCAGCAGCAGCGTGGGCATGTGCAGTTTTTGCAGTTTTATTGGTAACGTCTTTAGCATTAAGGTTAACAGAAATGTTATTAGCAGTCGATGGCTTAACATTGGTATTTACAGCATAAGAGGTACTTGAGGTGTCGACGGCATCATTATTAGTCTGTGGGACGACAGTATGTACTTTATCGGCGGCGGTGAAATTGTTTGAATTAGCGGCGCCAGAATTTTCAACAGTAGACAGCCTGGCGTCACTGCAGACAGCGGAAGGTGACAAAACAATTGACGAAAACGAAGGTGGGATAGGCACAGAGAGGGGTGTAGGTGTGAGCATAGCCGATGCATTATCAGCTATATGTAGCTGTGAACCTTCTAGAGGAGTGTTTAGAGGGGGACCCGTACACTGCGAATGCGAGCCAGAAGGCACCGGCGAGAAAGTGCATAGACCCATTGCATATGTAACCATAGCATCGTTGTTGTGTTTTGGGGGCAAAGTACACGAACTCACTGCAGCTTTGAGCGCACCGATTTCGGCAGCCAACACACCAATGCTATCACGATTGTTCTTATTGTTTTTATTCTTATTTTTAGCACTGCGCTTATTTGAACTTGCTTTTTCCTTCGCTTTGTCTTTGTTGCTGCTTTTTTCATCCTCCATGTTAACAGCTTGGTTACAACAAATTAAGTTTTTTATGCCATCTATATATCACCAAGTTTCACGTATATATCTTGGAAACTAAGGGAGAAATGGCCAAAAGTTTTTCTATCTGAACGATCGGTTGTATGGGATAGGTATATACTATATACATATAGCTCCGATCAAAGTGATTTTTTAATGAAATCTTCTATGATATTTAGAATAAATATCACAAAGTTTAACGTTTTTATATTGGAAATTAAGGGAGAAATTGCAAAAATCTTTCTATCTGAACGATCGGTTGTATGGGACATATATTATATATAGCTCCGATCGAAATGATTTTTACAGGAAATCTGCTATGATATATTAGAATATATATCACCGAGTTTCACGTTTATACTTTTTAAATTGCGGCAGGAATGACCAAAATCGTCTTATCTGAACGATCGGTTGTATGGGAGATATATGTTATAGTGGTCCGATCCTATCGGATCCGACAAATGTCTAATATAATACAAAAATACATCCTCTTGCCAAATTTCATTGAGATATCTCAAAATTTGAGGGACTAGTTTGCGTTCAAACAGACAGACGGACATGGCTATATCAACTCAGTTCGTTGCCCTGATTAATTCGGTATACTTAATGGTGAGTGTATCTTCTATATTTCTCAACGTTACAAACATCGGACCAAAGTTAATATACCATTTCATGTTCATGAAAGGTATAATAAGCAACTGTTCGAGAAGGCTGTTCGTGAAAAGTCTAGATCCTAGGAGAAATAGGCGAACGAGGCGACTGAAAGTATATAAGCAGCGCGAGCTGAGGAGTAATCGATTAGTTTGATTTTAACACACCATAAGTGCAGTACGCGAGTAAATTAATTGTGAAGTACTACTACCATAGTAGTGTTGCAAATAAAGAACATTTTGCTATACGTTGAGTTATTTATTCAACGGTTCAGCGATTCGAATCAAAATATAAAAAGACTAATAAGGAATTATTGAAATTCGTTGCAATATATTGAAATGAAATAGATAGTATGTTTACTTAATTTTATATCAATTCACTCTGTGCACTTGGTCCAAATAAGCATTAAAATTCTTTTCTCCGCATTGCTAGTTTGAATTATGTAAATTCAAACCAATATTAACTCCATTTCCAAATAACTACAAATTCTATTCAGTATTTTCACAATGATTTCACAACCATTAAGTCACAATGATTTCCATGAATTATGACATTTTGTAGTTTTAATTAAAATTTATTATTGATCCGTGTTGAGTAGATTACTAAAACTATTTTAATGCCATGAAAAGCTCTTAGTGAAAACTCATCTGCCTTGCAGATGCCGTTCGGAGTTGGCATAAAACAAGCAGGTCCCGTCCCGCCAACTTGTAGGAAAAATTAAAAGGAGTGCGATGCAAACTGGAAGAGAAGCTCGGCCTAAAATCTCTTCGGAGGTTATCGCGCCTTATATTTATTTATTTATTTTACATCTCAGTAGGAGGTAGATGGCATTGTACATTTTTCCAAAGAAAACAGTGTCTGTTTCTCGAAGGCATAGAACATTTAATCCTTGAAAAAATTAAAGCCAGTAGATCTTTAGACAATATTAGAAATACGACTCCCAACTCTTTTTAAGTCTCTTTAAAGCTCAAAAGAGGTTTCTTTCTTATGGTTTTGTGTCTTGAGTAGCAAAAATAGGAAACTCAAAGGATCGTTATTAAGCATCAGTCTTTCTACGCATGCTAAGCCCGATTGAGGTACAAAAGTGTTTCTGCATCTCTCAATGTTCTGTGACAAAACCGCCACTGCTAAATATATACACTTATGATCACTGACAATAATTTGGACGTTGTCTTGCTTTAATGGTCACTTATGTTAGTAACGAAATTCTAATACCGTCTTATATCAAGCCTTAAATTTAATTTACTACGGTCGTGTCTTGCAAAGCTCTTCACGGCTTATACTTACACGAACCGAAGAACTCACGTAGGCACACGCGCAACTTGGCCACATGTGTGCCAATTGTGTTAATGTTCACACGTGTATATGTCAGACAACTTTTCTAATTTTGAAGTATTAAGACATGAAAAGTTCTTCAGTTATTGATTAGCTTAAGTGTCAAAGGGCACGAGTGAGTAGTTAACACCTGCACCGCCATCTGACCTCATTGTGGAGACAAGCAAATTTGTAAGAGTGAACAAAAAGCAGATGACTCAAATAGTATTATATTAGCACTGTCGAGAAGTGGTTACAATCATTTACTTACTTAAGTATATGCGCAAAGATGTGGTTTATTTTACGCAGAGAGTACTTAGAAACCGTATCCCCAAAACGGCCAAAGAATGCGTCTTTACTCAAAGCGTTTAGAAAAATGAAGCATTAAAAAAACTTCAACGAAAGGAAGCTGAAGCCACTCATTGAGTAGTACTCACCCAGTAGAGCGTATATCTGGAAATGGGGGTGATGCCACGCCCATTTCTTGAAAACAGCGATCTTACTTACTTAAATGGCACTTAACCGTTTGAACGGTTATGGCCGTAGAACAAGGCGTGCCACTCGCTTCTTTTCTGGGTTAATTGGCGCCAATTGGGCACACCAAGTGAACTTAAAACATTTTCGACCTGCTCCTTTCTCTGCTTTCATAGGCGGGGGTTCCGATAAAAATACTTTCTTAGGCGGCGCACCATGTTCCATTCGCATAACATGGAATAGCCAACGTAGCCGCAGCGTTTTAATTCGATGAACTATGTTGATGTCTGCGTAGAGCTCGTACAGCTCATCATTAATTCTTCTTCGGTACTCGCCAACGCGTAGAGATCCATAAATCTTTCGAAGGACTTTTCTCTCGAATACTCCCAGAGCCGGATCAACTGATGTTATGGTCCCTGCTTTTGCACCATATAGCAGGACGTGTACGATAAGTGACATGTAGAGCATGATTTTCGTTTGCCTAGAGAGAACTTTACTTTTCAATTGCCTACCTAGTCCAAAGTAGCATTTATTGGCAAGATTGATTCTTCGCTGGATTTCAGAGCTGATGTTGTTGTTAGTGTTAATGCTAGTTCCCATATAAACGAAGCCTCTTACTATTTCGAAATTTTGGCTGCCAACAGTGGCATAATTTTCGAGGCATAAATGCGCTGAATCTTTGCTTCGCAGGATATGGGTCACCTAGCCATTAAACCGAGTATGTCAGGTTGTCGCCTTCTCATATTAGCTCACCACTTAACGGATGTTCAGTAGCTTCCCAGATGATACTTGGCCGCAAGCAACCAGAAGTGATTGCTTGAACAGCATGCAAAAGAATCGATCTGGCCATTCCCTGGAGAAGCGCGGTCAGGAGCTTTCCCCACTTGCACACGACTCCACCCTGCAGCCATCTCTGCAGCTTTTTTCAGGAGGTATCCAGAACACTTTTGTGTTTGCGATGAGAGGATAAAGGAGCGCGAAAGAAAAATATAAGGCGATGGTTTAGTGTGCGGAAAATACCTATGTGAATCAAGGGCTTGTCAGCGTACTTTATAGCTTCTCCAACCCAATTGCCAACCTTACCTACTCGTGGCGAATTCTGGTTCTTTAACAGGCGAGCCATTGGCAACCCCCGTATTCCTCATGGAACTAGGGGGTGGGGGCGGTATGACCTAG
This sequence comes from Eurosta solidaginis, assembly GCF_040869045.1. Lineage (NCBI taxonomy): Eukaryota > Metazoa > Arthropoda > Insecta > Diptera > Tephritidae > Eurosta > Eurosta solidaginis. The sequence goes on from NC_090323.1 coordinate 193,354,499, forward strand.
AAAGCTCAATGTGGTCATATTATGTCGTTACCGAGATAGTCGGGCTTGTACATTAATGGTACTTGTTTCCGGGACGTACTGGATCTATATCCGGCAAAAGACCACCAATGTCGATAACGTTTTGGGGAGTGTCTTTATCGCTACAACAACACCACGAACTTCCACCAGTGCTCGGTACTTAGGATCGATCGGATAACCGCCACTTTTTCTATAGCATTCTTTTGCGATGCCCCGTCAGCTTCCCTAACTCCATGTGCTGTGATTATTCTTCAGTTCAGTTTAGGTGTCATAATGCACTCGCAGTTATCTGGTGCTTTCAGAAAAATTAGATCTTGGCTCTTAGGAGGATGTAGGTTCAAAGTTGGGATTTTATTCCTAGTGGTGCAGTGTACTACTTCTGTTTTTGAGTGCTTGCTGTTGAGTGATTCTGTCTCTTCCCCACAACTCAGCATCCTCAGTAAACCGTGCATGATCCCCTTGATTACAATGGAGCACAAACCGAAAACCAGTTGCGTCATCCGCGTAGGGTATCAGTTGAACCCCATTTCTACTGAGTTGACAGAGTATTCTTTAAAAGGGGAACCGAAAAAGACGATGAAGAGAGATGAAAGAAGGAGAGGGTAAGGGAAAAGAAAAAGTTTCCCCTTGCCTTTTTCTTTTCCTTTTCATTAACTTTTCTTTCTTTCATCTCTTTTCATCGTCGTCGTACGACGCTACATTGTCTCTCCTATCTCATCTCTATTTGGTGTGGTGAGTAGCTAAGGAAATAGAGAGTGGTAATGTTGTAATGTAAAGAATGAGAGTGGGAGGAAAGACTGAGAGCAAAAGAAGAGAAAGAGGAAGGGAGAAAAAATGGCAGAGGAGCAGAAAAATGCAGAAGCAAAAGAGCAGAAGAGAAGTGAAAATTTAGGGGGCTGATGAAGAAAGGGACACCATAAAGGAAGAGAAAATAGGTAAGAGAATGGGAAATCCAAAATTGAACACATGGGAGCAAGGCAAAGGGCTGAGAAATGATAGATTAAGAAGAAGCTGTAAGAAAAGGATGGGCCAGATGGAAATAATGAGAATATGCGTAGATTACATTGGAATTATTTTAATATTTAACTTAACCACAGTAAATCGAGGATGGGTCTGCTAGTTAATATAAGTTATGCAGGTCCTCATGGTCCTTGCTTTTCTTAAATAAATAACACAACACAACACTTTATTTTAATACACTTTAACACTTTATTTAAAATAACTTTAAATATTTAGCAACTAATTAGTTGACCGTGGAGGGTGGGGCCGTGTGTAGAAGTCCACGAAAGTGGGGAAAGCTTCTGACCGCCATTCACCTGGGAATGGCCAGAGCGATTCTTTTGCATGCGGTTCAAGCAGCTCACTACTGCCGGTCGCTTGCGGCCAAGTATCCTCTGGGTAGCCGCTAAACACCCGTTTAGCGGTGAGCTAATGTGAGAAGGCGACAACCTGGCTAGGCCACTCTGACATAATCGGTTTAAGGGCTAGCCGGGGGAGATTTCATCGGCAGCGTCTGTACACCTCTAGGTGCGGCTGCAAGCGGGCGTCTGTCTTGGAGCAAGCGGCTCGCTATATAAACGTGCCAAGTAATATTTTCACCCCCGCTGAGCGGGTTGTGCGCTGGGCTTGGGACCCGCCACGTAAAACCATACTCCAATGAAATATAACAACAAGCCTCGGATAAATACACTCTCTATTGATGACGACCATGGCAAACATTTGAAGGACAATGAATTGAGGGCATGCACCTGGAACGTCCGCTCCCTGAATGGGATTGGTGCAGATGCCCGGCTGGTTGATGTCCTCGTCAAAGCAAAATCTGACATCACCGCCATCCAAGAAATGCGTTGGACGAAGCAAGGAAGAAAGAAGATCAAAAATTGTGACATATATTGGAGTGGCCATGCGAATAAGCGCAGTTTCGGCGTCGGATTCGTGGTGGGAGAGAGACTGTGTCGCCAAGTGCTGGCGTTCACGCCTGTGGATGAGCGTCTCGCCGCTATTCGAATAAAAGCAAAATTTTTTAATATATCATTCATCTGCGCCCATGCGCCGACAGAGGAGAAAGACGATGAGGTGAAAGACACTTTTTATGAACAATTAGAACGCACATACGAGCGCTGCCCCCGTCATGATATAAAAGTCGTGCTTGGCGACTTTAACGCCAGGGTGGGCAAAGAAGGTGTTTTTGGCCCTACAGTCGAAAAGTTCAGCCTACACAATGAAACTTCTCCTAACGGACTGAGGCTGATTGACTTTGCCGGTGCTCGAAACATGGTCATATCAAGCACGAGGTTCATGCATAAAAAGATACATCAAGCTACATGGCTGTCTCCTGATCGAAATACTCGCAATCAGATCAATCACGTTGTGATAGACGGACGGCATGCCTCCAGTGTTTTAGATGTGCGAACGATCCGAGGACCTAACATCGATTCTGACCATTATCTCGTTGCAGCCAAAATACGCACCCGCCTCAACGCGGCTAAAAACAAGGAACAAAAAACACAAGGAAAGCTAGACGTCGAAAAGCTTCAATCACAACAGACTGCCAATGATTTCGCAACTCGACTCTCACACCTGCTCTCTGAGGGCACAACTCATCCTGAAGGAATACAGGAGCAGTGGGAGCATATCTCCAAAGCACTTTATACTGCCGCCGAGGAAAAAATTGGTTACCGGCGGCCACGAAAAAACAACTGGTATGATGAAGAATGCCGCGTTGCAACCGAAAGAAAAGACGCTGCCTACAAGGCTACGTTAAAAGCGAGCGCGACAAGAGGAGTGTGTGAACGCTATCGTGAGTTGAAAAGGGAAGCGAGACGCCTTTTCAGGAAGAAAAAAGCAGAAGCAGAAAGGCGTGAGTGCGAGGAGCTTGAGCTGCTAGCCACCAGGAATAACGCCCGAAAATTCTACCAAAAAATACGGCGACAGACGGAAGGTTTTAAGACCGGGGCAAACTCCTGTAGGAATGAAAACGGCGACCTTGTAACTGATGTCCAGAGAGTGCTTAGATTATGGAGGGAACACTTCTCTGCTCTCCTAAATGGAGGCAGCAATTCACCGCGCAGAGATGAAGCACCCGATCCCACAATCGATGATGATGGAATATATGTCCCCCCGCCCGATTATGACGAAGTTAGAATAGCAATAACCAGATTGAAAAACAACAAGGCCGTGGGCGCTGATGGATTGCCTGCGGAGCTATTCAAGTTCGGCGGCGAGGAGTTGGTAAGGCGCATGCAGCAGCTTCTTAGCAAAATATGGGCGGACGAAAGCATGCCCGACGGTTGGAATCTAAGTGTTCTTTGCCCAGTCCACAAGAAGGGGGATACTGCAAAATGCACCAACTATCGTGGAATCAGCCTTCTTAATATCGCATATAAGGTCCTTTCAAGTGTATTGTGCGAAAGATTGAAGCCCACCGTGAACCGGCTGATTGGACCTTATCAGTGCGGCTTCAGACCTGGTAAATCTACCATCAACCAGATTTTCACAATGCGCCAAATCTTGGAAAAAACCCGTGAAAAGAGAATCGACACACATCACCTCTTCGTCGACTTTAAAGCCGCCTTCGACAGCACGAAAAGGAGCTGCCTATATGCCGATATGTCTGAATTTGGTTTCCCCGCAAAACTTATACGGCTGTGCAAAATGACGTTGAGCAACACCATCAGCTCAGTCAGAATTGGAAAGGACCTCTCCGAGCCGTTCGAAACTAAACGAGGTTTCAAACAGGGTGACCCCCTATCGTGCGATTTCTTTAATTTGATGCTGGAGAAAATTATACTAGCTGCAGAACTTAACCGCACTGGAACAATATACTATAAAAGCGTGCAATTACTGGCATATGCTGATGACATTGATATCATCGGCCTAAACACCCGCGCTGTTAGTTCTGCTTACTCCAAGCTGGAAAAAGAAGCGGTAAAGATGGGTTTGATGGTGAATGAGGACAAAACGAAGTACCTGCTGTCATCGAGCAAAGAGTCAGCGCATATGCGCCTTGGCAACCACGCTACTGTTGGCAGCCATAATTTCGAAATAGTAAAAGACTTCGTTTATTTGGGAACCAGCATCAACATTAGCAACAACATCAGCACTGAAATCCAGCGAAGAATCAATCTTGCCAATAAATGCTACTTTGGACTAGGTAGGCAATTGAAAAGTAAACTCCTCTCTCGGCGAACGAAAATCATACTCTACAAGTCACTTATCGTACCCGTCCTGCTATATGGGGCAGAAGCATGGACCATGACAACAGCAGATGAAGCGGCTTTGGGAGTGTTCGAGAGAAAAGTTCTTCGAAAGATTTATGGACCTCTACGCGTTGGCGATGGCGAGTACCGAAGAAGATTTAACGATGAGCTGTACGAGCTATACGCAGACATCAACATAGTCCAGCGAATTAAAACGCAGCGGCTGCGCTGGCTAGGCCATGTTATGCGAATGAAAGATGATGCTCCGGCCAAGAAAGTGTTTCTATCGGAACCCGCCTATGGAAGCAGAGGTAGAGGGCGGCCCCCACTCCGTTGGAAGGACCAGGTGGAAAACGATTTAAACTCCCTTGGTGTGACCAATTGGCGCCGGTTGGCGGAGCGAAGGAGCGACTGGCGCGCCTTGTTGGACGGCCATAACCGTTTAGACGGTTAAGCGCCAATTAAGTAAGTAAGTAAGTAATTAGTTGACCGTGCAACTTCTCTGATTAAACTGAATTACCCTCGAAAGGCAATGATGCCTCCTTAAATACCTTTCCTAATGCCATTCTGCTGCTGCTGTTATCATATGTAAAAACGGTCGCACATTCAGTTGTTGTTGCTAGCGCATGTGATGCTATGATAAGTGCAAGTTGCTAGGTAAGTGCAAGCAGCGACGTCGCGCGATCAGTTTTAACGCTTCTCTTTATGCCTGCCTACGACCATCACGTTGCTATGGTAAGCAAGCGCAAGCAGTGACATTGTGCAGTGCGTTGCTGGGCTGGATATTAAACCTGCCGTTGCTATGATAGAACCACGCGCGATTACTTGTTCTACCGTTGGGTTGCATACCAAGCCCGTGCATATGATGTTGCTATGCTGTGATCGTATGCAGTGGGTTGTTATGCTGTTGGCTTGCACATGATGTTACTATGGTAGCGTCACGTATTGCTTTTGTGCGATTAGTTGCGCTGTTGTTGGGCAAGCTCTGTTAGGCAAGCGATGGGCATTTGAGTTGGATTGTTGTTAGGCAAGCGATGATCATTTGTTGGTTTGTTTTGCTCTGCATCAATTGACCTTGCCATTTGACTTGGTTGCTAACTAGTTGTTTGAGGCTACGTAGAGAAGCTAGGCATATTGTTGACTTAGCAGAGATGTGCAATAGGCATCATAACTTAACTTATATAAACCCTTTATCATGATTAAGTGAAACCTTAATTGTTCATACACACAATGACCTTGAATGGGTTAAAAATAAAAATAGGAAACGACCCACAAAAATAACTTCATAAAGAGAGCAATTACAAAAAATCGTTTAAATTAATTGCTCTTGGTGTTAAGAAAGGCTTTTAATTACAGTGACATAAGGACGTACATACCTACATACAAACCTACATACATTCCTATGTGCACATACCTCCTTTGTGTATAAAATAAAAATAAAAAATAAATAAATGTAAGGCGCAGAGATCTAAGGCCGAGCTTCTCATCCAATTTGCGTCGTGCTCCTCTTGATTTTCCATACAAATTGGCCGGACGGGACCTACATGTTTTATGCCGACTCCGAACGGCATCTGCAAGGCAGATGAGTTTTCACTGAGAGCTTTTCATGGCAGAAATACACTCGGAGCGCTTGCCAGACACTGCCGAGGGGCGACCCCGCTTAGAAAAATTTTCTTCTAATTGAGAAACCTTATTTCTAAAATTTTGATGTTGGTCTGCCCGGGGTGTGAGCCAAGGGCATACGGTGTGGTAGGCGGAGCACGCTACCATCACACCACGGTGGCCCGCCAAAATCAGCATCATAAATAAAGGAAGTAATTTGGGTAAGGCTTAAAATATTTTATTGCGAAGAGTTTGGAAGATAATTGCGGGCGATAAAAGAATTTGTTGAGGTTATGTATTGTTGAGGTTATGTATTCAAGCACATGTACAATCTTTGTAGAGAGATGTGTCGAGGCAGTATGAGAGAGAGGTTCATTAATCATGTTGTTACGGATGTAGGAGTAATTAATCTTGTTCAGCTGACATAGTGCGGCGGAGTTCCACAAGTAGAGCATACATACATACATACCGTAACAATTTTTGGGAAATTCCGCTTATTTTTTATTATACACCTTCTGCAAATGTTCGAATCGCTATATTGTCGAATAAACTACTCCAATCTTCAGTAAAGCAAACTGGTCTTTATTAGACTACTTTGAGAGTACTTCAAAATAACACTTATACTTTAAAACTAATTGCGTGTTTAAATCAAACTGATTACTTATTACTCAGCTTGCGCTGCTTTTATACTCACCGTTGCTTCGTTCGAATATTTCTTCAAAGGTTTAGACGTTTCACCTTCTAGAACTCTTGTAGCTCATGCTTTGTTACGGGCTATATACGTGTATATTTGTAGTTTATAGCAATTTGTCTGTGTACGTGTGAGTACCTATTTCGGCTGATGACTTCATGTGTGTGTGTGTGAGATATCTCTTCGTCGCTTTCTACATAAGTGTTGCTAGCTTTAGTATGAACATGTATACAAGAGTGGCTGCTTCATGTTTTTGTTTTGCGTGAGTATTTACTAACAGCCTAGTGATGTCAACATTGGCCCCAATACATTCATGAAAATCGAAGCACTGCGTACATCCTTTGCAATAGGCGGCGATTGAGCAACAAAAATGATAAATTACGGGAGATAGCTTTGACACTAATTATACACAATTTGTGAATTGGATGCGTGATTCGTCACGCACATAGCGTAAATTTGCATGTTTGTTTATAGATGAAGCCATTTTGCGTGTCTGTTCTCATGTTCCGCTATTGACTTCTGGAATCTTTAACGCATACCCATCTTCACCCCTACACAAATTTATAGGATATATTCGTAAGACTGGTGTATACAGATATTGTCCGCAAACTCTCCTATTAAATTGCTGCTAGGATATGAGAACTGCTACTGCAGTAGTGCTAGGAGCAATATAACGTCCACGATGTTCGCCAGCTTTCCTTTTATCGACATGGCAATCAGTTGAGAAAATCTGGAACGTTTTTGAGGACACTATAAACAGTCGCATATTGCAGTACATGGTGCAAGCAACAGTATACACGACAATCTAATCCATTAGCGTACTAAATCAAGGGCATTTGATTTACGATTCACACAATCACACTTCTTGCCGCTACAGCACTGAATTTGAGTTCGTTCGTAGCAAAGCTGTGCATAGTGTAAAAAAAGGTTTAAAACCTAATTTTTAAATAATTTTAAGGTGGATGAGCTAAATTTTAAATAACTATCTTTGTAGAAGAATTTTTTTATAAAGAAAGCTCAAGCCCAAACGTGTCCGAGGTTAACACTTTACGAATTTATGACCATGATTTATTAGCAGTTCCTCTCCCCCTTCAGTGCTTTTAAGTCTAGTAATAGAAAGAATTCCAATGGAATCTTGGCTTTTAAACAATATTTCACCATACCGGTTACTCTCCATCTGCTCCGTCTTTTTTTGTTTTTTGTGTAAAATTTGTTCTAACTCACACAGAGGAACCCGGAGAGAGGTTTTCTTCTTCTTTCTACTGCTTTCCCAAGTTCTCGGCCTCGTCCTCTTCCATTCAGGTCTTCTCCTCCCCTCCTTCTGTTTCTTTTGTTCTCTCCTGAAAAAATAGGCTCCTTAATTTTCAACTTTGCCCTGCCTCGCTCTCTTTTGCTTTTTTTCTTCTCTCACTGGCTGTCTCCCTTTCTTCCCGTCTTTCCGTCTTCTTTTTCTACTGCACCTTTTACCTACCCTTTCCTGGATGCTGTTCCGCTACGTTCCGGAAATCAGCACCATTGAGGTGTAGACAATCTCGGAAACGATTTGATATAACCACGTCGAACCTTCTATGTTTTACAACACACATGGCTAGCGTGCAAGCATTATAACCTCCTTAGCAGCTGGGGTCCATTAACTTTCATTCTTTTCAGTTTCAATACTCACTTACTCTTTCTCTTTTCTCGTTTTTCGTTTTCCCCTCTCTCCTTTTCGTTTTTGCAACCAATTACGTTATGCCCCACATGCCGCCCTCTTTTTGTTAGCTCAATCGTCCAGTAGCTTTCTTGTCAGCCTTCCTTTCCAATTCTCTTCCATTTTCATTTCCTCTTTTCTTTCTTCCCCTTCTTCTTGCACGCCATCCTGCTCTCGCCGTCTCTTTATTCCTGTCTTTCTGCTATCCTCCTACCAGTTTCCGTCACTTCTCTTCACCTTCTTCCATTCCTCTTCTCTCCTTCTTCCTCTACTTTATCCCATGCCTATTGCTTTTCCTATAATATATCTGGCACCTATTAAACTTGTTCCTTTTTCTCTCCACATACCACTCATCACAGTCATATAGGCCGGAGAGGATCACTACACCAAATATTGGATTATTTTCGAAGATGTAGCAAATTACACTATTTTCTTTTTTTTTCTTTCTGTTTTCCTTGCTTTGGTGTACTGTCTAGTAGGGAAAGTCGAGGCATAATCGTTAAGTTTCCCAAAAGGGTCCTGAAAGAAATTTAAAACCTTAATTAGAAGGCTCACCTCCTTAGGTTTCAGCTTCAGTATAAAGATCTTGCTTGAGCCAGTGGACTAGGTGCCCATTTAAATATCCATGGCAAAGATGCCATAGGTTGCGTTTGCATAACGGTTGGTCTTGTTCACCGAATTTCTTAAATGACTGTTACCTAGAGCTCACCCCTCTAGAAATTTTGAAATTAAGTCCGCTTGTGTGGCTCCGCCAGTATCCTTCTATTCTCTTTACTTTACATTTTTAGTATAATTTTGACGATATATTTTCGATAAAAATCGATAAATTTCCGATAATTTTCTATAAAAAATACATCAGCTTTAATGAAGGTTATATATGTTCAGTCATGTGCGGCAATAAAGTCGCCCGGCCTGTTACGGTTTCTCATATTCTTCATAAGGCCATTGTTGTTCCTTATCTGAAAGCCGAGCTATCTATTTGCTAGGTCAGCCCAGGCAACTTACGCTCAATTCACAGTCGAGATTGCGATAGGTCGCGTTGTAACTGACGACCTCTGCCGCCGATGTCAATACTAAACGTACAGTTTGCATATGAAACCCCTACCGTACGCTTGCTGTGCTCTATTGGATTATATCAGCAGTCTTTCCTCTTAGTCTTTCCTTTTATCTGCTTCCGAGCAGTGGGTATTATACTGCGAGTTAAGCTCTAATGCGTCATCTACATCAAATACGGCTGAGATACTGCAGATGTATTTGCATTGCAGTGACGTTTTATGTATCTTTGTAAGTTTATATTTCTCAAAGCCATACGCACTAACTCAGCTACTCTGACATTGCCAGAAAGTCATTTTAATCCTTAACTAACTTTTTTGCAGTTAGTCAATCTCAATAAAAACACCCACAAATAAATGTTATGAAAATCTAAAAGGACACAGCCATAACACGATGATCCGCCCTTCAATTAATCAGCACATACACACAGTCTAGAGGGAATTTAATAGCTGCCCTGCAGGAAAAGGAACTAAGTTCATGTTGAGTAAAGGTGTGAAAACAAGAAGCCGTGTAGTCAGGCCTACACTTGCGGAAATAGTTTCATAATGTTTTTCTTATTTGTGTCCCTCCCCAATTGGCGCTGAGTGGACCTCTACAGAGCCCGAGTATGTAGCTGTGGGGTTAAGGGTTTGTGCCTTGTAGCTTGTAGACTAGAGCTATGCCCGGAAGAACCCTGGGTCCTCCAATCGGTATGAGGAGGAAAATGCCTCGGCTGAAATGAACAGGCGGAGATTCGCGGAATGCGATAAGGCTGCTCTTAAGAGTCAGAAAGGGTACAGTATACACAGCACAGATACTACTGATGTGATGTTTGAGTGTTTAGGAAATCATAGGGTATCAACCTAATACTTCCATAGTTTGGTGGAAGGCTGCTGCCTTAGAGCTGATTTTGTGCAGATATGGCCTCCAAACATACAAGATCACGCCAGGTAGCTATAGTCATTTCCTACTATGAGCTCGTTGTTGATTGTTGACATGGCTATCCTGCCATGGAATCGGTCGTCAGAGCCTCTTTTGTGGAAACAGGGTGTACCACGAGAAGGACGAGGTTGACATTTGAGTCGGAGAGGCTGTTTGAGACGCCTCACGACCCCTTACAACCTCGGATGATAAGCCAAAGCATGGTAAATATCAAGGTTCCTGCTTTCTTGGAGAGTGGGATGGAAGATTACTCTGATATTACGGTTGTCCTTGAGAAGATGAGCATCGCGGTGAAGCACTAACTGTGGTGATGTTTAATCCCAGCAATCCCGTTGAGCAGATGTTTACCGAAGGAAGACGCTTTTTAGCTTCATGATCGAATCGACCTGGCGGCATGGTACAATGAAGTTCAGTTAATGGCGTGCAAGCTGAGGTGTTCTTCTCCTTAAAGCAATAAAGAAAATTTCCGAAAGTTTTGCGCGTTGTAACCTCCCAAAGGGACATAGTTTATACGTAATGGAAAATATACAAAACGGCAGAGTTATTTTATATTATATACCAAATATGGACAAATTTAGACATATCGAAGTCTTGGTACAAGGTCAAAGTTACTTTTATCACCTAAGGACTTCAGACCAATAAGCTTCTGCTCGTTGTTTCTCTTATAAACTTAAAATTGGGTTGTTGATCTATGCACACGGGACAGGATTTCTTGTGGGTTACTATTGTAAGGGAAAGTCAACGGAAATGACGAATAGACGGGTCCCTAGTGCGTAAAGAATTTGACCTTTCTAGATACCTTGCTCGATATTTTGCAGGGAAATATGGACTCGGTAATTAGGAGAGCTGAGTCACGTTTTTACGAGCAGTTACACGATCATCCGCTTCAGAACATTCTAGATTGGGGGAATGTTGTTGGTACTTTCTGATATGGCTAAGTATCTGGGAATTGTATTGGGCAGAAAACAGTCCCTGAGAACGAATATGGAGGATAGGGTTAGGAGTGCCTTGATTCCCTACTCCTGTAAAGCCATGGGTACCAACTTCTAATTTGTCTTAGATAGTACCGACTATTGTATGTTGACACCTGCCCTCTATGGAAGCGCTACCTCGGTAATTTTTTCAAGCGAGAACTAGGGAAAGGGACGCATCTGCAGCAGTAGACTAGTTACACACAGAGAAAATACAATTGTAAATCGAACAAAGTTGACGTAGTTCAAGGATTTTGTATGGGGACCAAGAAACTTGTACATCCTACCAAAGTACTTACACAATTTATGCTCGACAATGGAAACAAAGCTTAGGCAATTTATTACCCAACTAATTTATTATTTATTAAGATGATGAAAAAACTTAGTAGGTTAATTATACCTAAGCTTAAGTGGTGGCATACACGATTTTAAGTTAATTGTACAATAGTTTTTCTCTGTGTGTAGGCTGAAAGGTCTATAGAAGGTTTTTCTGTCAGAATATTCTGGATATCGCGCTGTCTGCCAGAAGTATTTCTGTCGCGGCTCACTCGTTTTTAAGATTTTTCCTGCAGGGCATGGACAAAGATAGTACACCCGTACACACACGCAGTTAGTTTTTCATTTGATATACTCAACATTCATTCTGCAAACAGTTAAAAGAGATGCCCTAGGAAAAGCGACGCCAAAAATAAATATTGAAGAATGTAGCATAAATATAAAGGAAGTGAACAAACAAACAAAAAAAAAAAACAATATTTTATCTGAGCCCCAAAGCTTTGGTTTGCGGAGTTCGCAATTTTCAAGTAATATTATATATGGGACGTGACTATAAAAGAGAATAAAGCTCGTAAAGTATTGTGGGAATATAACGAAGGGGCGCACACGTGATATTTCGACGTGACTAAGTTTTCGATGACGTTATGTTAAATATGTTGGCATTTTTGTTGACGTTGTTGATGATGTTGTCGTTTTTGTTGTTGCAATGCTTGCTGTAGACACAAGGATGTGACGTGATGTGATGTTCTGACGGGTAATTTGATTTCGATGTATGATTTTGATGTTGAGTAGTTGTTCCTGTCGGCGATGGTGATGATGAACAAAATTTATGAGAAACTCAAACAACAATGAACTGGAAGGAGACAGTTTAAACATACAACAAAACCATAAGCGACACGTGGTAGTAACAGTAAGGGTGGAACGAAAGTGAGTTCGAAATTGGATTACTTAAAATTTGCTTTATGGGGTTTGGAAGTGGTAAATGCGTCTACATAAAGTTATTACTTGTTGGTGAAATAATTCTAAGTTTGGCAGAAGTCTAAAATCCTTATTCAATTCCCCTCATGATGCTTCAACAACAACGACAACCTAGCACAATATAACATCATTGAATGACGAACGACAAATGGCAGAAAGCTCTGGATCTGATGCTTCTTAATAGCAGATAAGGTCTTAATTTTGATCAGATCCGGAGCCACCATCTTTATGGACTAAACTAATATCCAAACTCTAGCGAGAGAGTGAGCCGGCAAAAAGACGTCCCTGAAGTATATTCATTTGTATATTCATCTTAATTAAGCGAAGCGTTGATAACATCGAAGTCTCCAGAAATCCGCCATAGACCTGTTCATTGGAGGACCGACAAAACTGTGCAGCCCTTCGATCGTTTTGTATGTTTTGCTGAGCATAAACTTAAAAGGAGGGTGGGGGGGGGGGGAGGGGTGAACATAGATTGAATAATTTCTTTGTCTCCGTGATGAAGCTGTTAGCCAGTCTGGTTTGTAGGCCGCAGAAGGTTTGATAAGCAATGTAATAACTAAACCATTTTCAGAATAAGGATCTTTGCAGCGACAATCATACAAGCGGTCAAATCGCAAACCAATAACTGTGTTGTAATGACCGACAAAGTGTAAGATTTGTGTAGCAAAAGTGGTCTCTTCAAACATTGCAGTATCGGAAGCTGTAAAGCTTCAACGGGAGGTCGTCGATGGTATGTTTGACTCTCACTGGAAATTGTCGTCGTTCCTAAGGAGGCTCCAGATGCTTGCTTTAGCTAGGGGCGGTGTACTTAGTGTTTGGTGTTTTGAAATGAGTAATTCTTTATGGAGTCGTAATTTGGGCAGAGGCGCCTAGAGTTTCAATAGACGCTGCTCGGTTGGAAGCTAGCTTACGTCCGACTTAACTGGCTGTTAGGAGGTCGTAGATCGTAGTCTTCTTCTTCTCTTGTCCCAGAGAAGTCGGATTCCTTCTACAGTGAGTTTCCGATTTTGGACTTTGATGAAAGGTTTCTTCAGGCGATACACTTTTTCGCAAAGCGATTTACAGCACGTGAGTTTACTTCGATCTTGTATTCTTTGATGTCTCCTCAGACCTAATACGCTCGCCAGCAGTGGTAGCCTGTGGCATATTTTGCGCAGCTGCGCAATTTATCTATTCCACCTGAGACCAGTGCATCGTCCCATAACTCGACTCTCCCACGGATTGGACACTATTGTTTATCCTTCGCCATCCGCCACTACCGAAACGGAAAACCTGGTATCATCAAATGTACTCAAATTCAGTATTTTGAGTGATGCATTCTGTACGGGTACCCCATATCGCTGATTTGAAAAGCGACTTTGTAGTATTCGCTGTGAGTAAAGACTTCCATGAATCTCCATTGGGCAGTTCCTACTAGCAAGATTTCTGAGATTCGAATATCCGGTTCAGTCAAACCGAGCCTGACTGTCACCAAGGTGTGCGGAATTCATTCCATGGTCCAAAAGTTCTTTGTGTGGACCTTTGCAGTCGAAATGGCGGTTTCCATAACATTGTATCTAGCCGACAAGGAGCAAGCTCTTCGACGACGATCTTGTTCTCTGTTGCTAGCATAGATACACCGAGCTTCTTTCTAGCTCATTTGTGAGACAGTCGATACCTAGAACCTCGCACTGTATGAGCATGGCGAAAAGAAAACTTCGACTAGCTTAATAACTTCACTTTCAAGCAGTCAGATTGGAAATCGGATTCACAAAACTAATTCAGTCGAAAGTTACAACCTTTCGAAATCGAACTCCAAAGCTTTGTAACATCCCTAATTGGCAAACCATAACCACATTGGTAAAACAATCACGTCAAACCATTCTCAAGTGTCATTACCAGCCAGTAGCTGCGCGAGCTTTTGTAAATTTGGCGTTAATTAATTTAACTGCGCCAACGTTTAAAAAGCAATTACCAAGTGTCATAACAGTTTAAAATTAATTGTTATGCAAAAATTTATTCAAAAGTTATCACATCAGTGAAAATTATTTTTTTAACTTACCACTTTTATAACAAGTATCTTACACGTTTGTCTTTCCTATCTACAGATTCCTTCACCAAATGTGAGCGAAGTTCTTGTCATCTGAAAGCTAATAGCGGTACGATAGAACCTCCAAGAGGTATAAGATTAGCTAAGGATTTTCAATAATCGTCATTTTTGAAAAAAATCTCCCTGTTGTGTTTCGATTTCTTGAGGTATAAGAGAGTTGCACAGTAGTTGACCAATGAGCGGTGAGGAGTCCTTGAAGTTTCTAGCACACACTCACTTTTACGATACCTCCGCTGAACAGGAATTCGTTCCCTCAACGTTACCGACTTCTAACCAAAGGGGCCTTCTGATATTCCTTACGGAACAAACGAGTTTGCATGGGATATTAAGCCTTTTAAGCTCTATATTTATGTTTCTGCTATAATTTCAACGCAGATGCAGAGCTATTTGAGGATCCTTGAATCTCTACGCCATCTGCTTGAAGTTGGAAGTCTTGGTATATGCTCAAGGTTAGGTAAGGTTGGATAAATAGCGCTTTCTCCTTCCACTCCTACTGCCACTCTAATTCTCATCCCCAATCTCACACTCAAACTCCTGCTCCCACTCTCGCTCTCAAACTCCTACACCTCTCATTGCCATTCTTACTCCCACGCTTGCTCTAACATTGCCCTCAACTTGCCGTTCTGTAAGTGGGCCTAGAATTATCAAAGTAAACGCTCAGAGTTGTAGGTTTGTTGTTTGCTGAGCTCAGCTGATAGTAAAAATCAAACAAAATTAACAACAAAGAAAATTGCTCTTTAGGCTGTAAGTTCTTTGATTTCCCATCGGATTCATTTGAAATGGATTATATGTTCCTTCATAACTAATGAATTAGCTGTGTATTCAGACAAATTAACGTCAGGCAGATGCCATGTTGTTGATTTTTATATTTTGAGAAATGTGTATGATTTGTGTACATACATAAGCATGTACATATGTATCTAGATTGCATTTAAGAAATTTTACAGCTTTACAGGATAATGAATTTGTATTCTCTGGTGCAGTGATGCTTAGTGACACTTAAGAGCCGAATATGCTTACCACTTATTTTAATTGAAGCTTAAGTGTTTAAACAGTTTTGACAGCTCAGCAAAGCTTGACATGCTCTTCTGCTCTTCGCCGTCTAGCGCTAATTTGAAACACCAAGGGAACTCAAAACGTTTCATTTTCAAAAAAAAAAAAAGGGTTCAGCGTTTGTTCCCTAATGATGTGCAGCTGCCAGCGGGCATCCGCTCTGATTCAAATGGCTAGCAATGCAAATGTGTAACTATGTATCTACTAATCCCGTAATTCCATTCTACACAGTGCTTGAGATACGTCACATAAAAGGTCAGTTCACATGTGAAATATGGCAAGACCTAGAATTGGAATTATGTTTATTTAATGATGACGACCATGTCAAACCTTTCAAGGACTAGGATTTGAAAGCATGCACCTGAAATGACGGAACCGTTTTAAAGAAGAGAACCGATTTCCGGCAGTTAGAAGTGGTCGTAAAGGCAAAGACCGTAAAGAACTTCCATGTATGGGGTAGGTAGGCCTTCTGAACTCTACCACAACAGCCAGGGAAAGGAGTGTGGATGATGAAGCATGGTTTTAAAATGATGCCTGGTTTTGGTAAGATACCGATTGAGATACTTGCACCTCGCCCTCTCAAAGGTTATATAGCTAAGCGTAGAGTGAATTTATGATTTCACCTCGTCGTCCACCATACAGTTAACAGACAGCTGGGTTGTCAGTATAGTAAGGCGCATGGACTCCATTGAACAGTGTTTTGTTAACACTCCAATAAGCGTGGTTAGATGTACCTGTCCAGACCAAGAGATCAGCCTGACAGTTGCCGGGAATATACTTATATGCTGGCAGCTAGTTAATTTTTATCAAAAAGAGTAAGATGCCACAACAAGTGATTCAATTCCCCTAAAAATACATGAGCGGATAGCATCCCATCTTCCACATCTTTTATAGCAAAAACCTCCGCCTGGAAACAGCAGTGATCCGCAAGCCTAAATGTTCGCCTATCACTCAGCGCATGTCAGAACACTCCACACCAAACCCTCCTCTCTAGCCCGGATCCATCTGTGAACAGGTTCACCAGAAAGCCAAAAAGAAAGAATCGGGTGTACCTGAAATTTACCCCTAACAAAAATTACCAGGTCATCGGCAATATCCACCACTTGTTAACCCCTACATATAAGGTTCTGAAGCAGATCCTTTCTTACCAAATCAGGGGAGTAAAGCATTTGGCGTAAATGCCAGCAAACTGCAAGAAACCCCAAAGATCTCTGAAGCGGCACAGTAACTATTCCATCTGGTTTTGGATACTTGTACGTCTTTAAAAAAATGCATGGCCATGAGTTTGCTTTCTCTAAGGGGAATGGGTAGTATTCCTCTTAGGAACCTTAGGACCTTTCAAAGCAACGCAGACTCGATATGGTATTATATGTTCCCGCAGAGGTTTAGTAAGGAAACTCTCGCCGAATATAAATTCGAAACTATGAAGGTATTTAGCTCGGAATTATAGATAATGCCAACGAGACTGGACCGACCCTTAGAGCATTCGAGAGAAATATTCTTCGAAATATTCATGGTTACTTCCGTCATAACATAGGCGCATTAGGTAGGATTCTAAGAAATTGAATAACGAGTCTCATGAGTCACGTACAGATATGCAAGGAATAGCACTCCAAAGGTTTTGCTGTCTAGGTCGTGCTATATATATATGTAAGCTGCGATATCCTCCGAAGAGATTTTAGGCCAAGCTTCTCTTCTAATTTTGCGTCATGCTCCTTTTAATTTTTCCTACAAATTGGCGGGACGGAACCTACATGTTTTATGCTAACTCCGAATGGCATCTGCAAGCCAGATGAGTTTTCACTGAGAAGCTTTTCATGCACAAATATACTCGGAGTACTTGCAAAATCACTGCCAAGCCGCGACCCCACTTAGAAAAACTTTATTCTGATTGAACATTTGTTTCTCAAACTTTGATGTTGCTTTGCTCGGGGCTTGAAGCCAGGATCTTCGGTGTGGTAGGCTGAACATGCTACCAGCACACCACGGCGGCCGGTCATGCTGTGCGAATGGATATAACCAAACCAAAAAGTATACCCGACGTTCGGCAACAGCGGAAGGGATATACCTCCACAGAACCAATGATGATGATGAAATTAGTCGCTGTAGTATGGCAATTTTTATAACCAATTATTTGGCCTATTAAAAGACGTACCATTGTTCCCATATGAAAAAAAATATACTTGAACAGTGACAATGCTAATATTTGCAAGTATGAATGAAATTCCGTATCAGCTGTTTGTTAGTCATGCACCCCGGCATTCAGAGAGAGAGAGAGCTAAATACAGTGAGTGCACAAACACAAGAGACATTTCCAGACATGCGTCGTTAGTAAATGTTCGAAAAATTTTCGAAAACATTTCGAACATGAATATCCATTCGTTGTTTGCTACCACACGATAAAATCTTACTAGATGTGCTTGTGAGCTTAGTTGGTAATGAAAAGGCTGAATTTATGGTGATACCACGACGACATATAGTCATTGACTTAACTACCACAAGACAGTGATAGTGAAGAATGTGATACATTTTTGAGCTGCGTACGTAATGCTTAAGTATTTTCAAGTGGGTTGTAAAGCATTACTGGCGCCAAAGTTTGATGGGCTTTGAAGTCATAAATTGTGAGTTCATGGGAGTAATTTTAACACAAAAAATGAATGCAGAATATTTTGTGGTATACAATTTTCCGCAGGCTATACGAAAAGATTATAAATTAAATTCTCTAACCAAACAAGGGGGACTGCTTCATGTCGATTTGAAAAGAAAAAACAAACAGGAAAATGTGTGTCAGGATCGGTAAGGTCCATTCGTAAGTGACAAAAAAAATTTCTCTCATTCCCGCGGTATAGTATCAGCCTAAACGTTTAGCTCGAATGCCAGTTTATTGGCCTCAGGGCATATGTACTAACATATTTAGAGAAATTATTCTCGCAGACCTGAAACTCTACCGCTCGTTCCATTCAATTGTCTATTTGTCCAACTTGGACCTTCGGTATTGAAAGTGGGCATATTACCCAATAACCGGTTTAATCTGTCTTATCTCACTTCCAGTATTGTCTGCATCTGCTTCAACGCCGGTAGATAGACTGCTCTTTACTCCTCGACTTAAGACAGGTATTTAGCCTGGACTTGAGCCAGGAGAACAAAATTTCTTAACAAAAGAACTGATCACGAGTTTCGGGGCGCTCCCAAGGACAAAGAGGGACACAACTCAATACAACTACGCCTACAGTTTTAACGGTTGCTCCACACACCTAAAATCTTCGCGATACGACCCCAATGGACGGAAGCCACTCAAAGTGGCAAATGTCTTCACAGCTAAATGGCAAATGGTCACAAAATCCACATTGCTGTGGCTGAAGTGACACAACTTAGTTCTTATAATGTCTACAGGAAGGCCTCTGTAGAGGCAGTTTTTAGTCGATCGCGAAATCTCTGTCTCACTCGACTAAAAAGCATGACAAGGTTTCTATTGACTTTGAAATCAACGTGGTGAAAAAGATACGCGAATTAAGAATGAAAAGCGGAAACAAAGCTTGATTCGGAATCGGAACGCAAACTGAAGACGGGACGCAAATCAAAACCAAAAATTAAAATGTCACTGGTAACTCAAGCACAACCGGAAACACAACCGATTTCAGTTGTGGACAGTGATTTGCCTGTGGTGAGGTGAGTGCAACCCACTTTCACTTTCACCGTTCACTTCCTTAATCAAGTCGGTTAATGTAGAGCTTAAGGCTAGTTTGATAAGGCTAATAACATTAATATTAAGCGAAAGCTCGCCACTGCTCGCGGACTGGCTAACAACAGAAAAATGTATTGGATTCAATTAGATAAAGTACTACCCACATCCATTACATTCCCTTAGCCTCTGAAAAGCGTCTACAACATAAAGGAAGATGGTGCCACTTCATCAAACTCGACTTAAGACCATGCAAAATTTACAGCGTCTGTTTTGGCATGTGTCTGCCATGAAGTGACTCGCTATAAAAATGTGTAACTATCTACTAAGTAGTCCCGCATACGGCATATGTGCTGAGCTTGGAGTGTAGAAACCACTTCCTATAAATAAATAGGTGTATTAATCTCTCTAATGACGACCATGACACGCTTTTAAAGATCTGTAGAGATGTTCGGATGTATCCTACTAAGCGAAGGTATATCCGTTAGTGAGCGAAAAGGCTGGTATCAACACGACGGATAACGGGGCCTTGCGATACCCTCTATAGTGCACAGGAAAAAGAAGGTGAAAGGCTTTGTCGGAGTGCTGCTCTTGTGTGCAATTTATTGCTCGCGCTAGTGGTCAAGAGTTTCACTACGATCCCTATCGAGACGAAGTTCATTAACCGAACCGGCTTCTTATCCATAACGACCGATAACGACAAGGTATTGATTTTCGGTTTAAAGTTTTTATAGATAGGATATTAGTATCGTCAAGTTATTATTACCATCAAGTTATTGGTTACCATTAATTTTACATTGAAGTTTTGTCTGTGTCTGTTTAATAAAAAACCAATGAGTCTTCGATAACAAATCGATAACACGCAGATAATAAACTGTTAGCACTCCAATATGAAATCGATAACTTTTTTTTTATCAAATGGAACATTTTCTGTTAACAAATCCATAACTTTTCAGTATAAAAACCGAAACTGTTTGAAAAAATATAGATAACTTTACGATAAAAAATCAGTAGTTTTGATAACACGCCGGTAGTAACCTTAACGGTAGCAAAACAGATAATTTTCTGTAAGACGTCGATTAATTTTCAATTAATAATCGATAATTTTCGAATAAATAACAAATATTTAATTTTTGATAACAAATTGGTGACATTCCTATTGCAAACCAATAATTTAGCATATCGATAAATTTTGCGATAAATAATCGACAACTTTTCGACAGTAAACCGATAATCCACTAATGGTATCTCGATAGCTTTTCGATACCAAATGGATAACTTTTTGATAATATATTGATTTTTCTATAAATCGTCGATACATTTTTTGTAGTAAATCAATAACATTTCAATGACAAATCAATAAACTGAAAAATTTATAAAATCGATAATGTGCCAATAAAAAATCGATACGTTTTCGATACAGAATCGATAACTTCTTGATAAGATGCTGATAGATTTTCGATAAATAGTCGCTAACATATTGGTAACTTTTCTATTAATTACTGCAAAGAGTATATATTTGTTAAGAGGCGTCATTCGATACTTTTGTTGTTGCCAAAGCAACCCTGTCATGTCGAATGTGATTCTCAAGGTAATTTTGTTTAGTTTTTTTTAACTGCATCCTATATATTTATGCGGTGAAGTGACTTTGCATAATTACGATTTTTGGAAAGAGAATTACTTAATTAATTTAATACAATCAATAAAATAAAACAAATACCCCACGAAAATGTATAGAAGGCGTTTTATAAATACATCTGACAAAAAAAAAAACCAACGACTACCTTGAGAAAACATCGAGTAATTTGCTTTGGCAGCAACAAAAGTATCGAGTGACGCCTCTTATTAAATTTACACTTTATGCCAAAATCTACATATGTACATACTAACATTCCTTAAATGTGCTTACAAATCAATTTAATGTGGGATTTAAATCCAATTGCATTGAATCGTAAATTTCGTTTGGTCATGTTTGATTTCCTTGCGTATGCCAGATAGGCGACAAGTTCGGTCGAATTCATTTGAGCGTGGTCGCACGTGCAATTTCTGATATTATGATTGCCACTTCATTTGTAACGTCTCAAGCCAACCGACCGACCATTGGTAATCGATCATATTTGTCTTTATTGAATAAAGTAACTTCCCTCAGAGAGACTGCTCGCGGACTGGCTAACAACAGAAAAATGTATTGGATCCAATTAGATAAAGTACCACCCACATCCGTTACATTCCCTTAGCCTCTGAATAGCGTCTACAACATAAAGGAAGATGGTGCCCGTTCATCAAACTCGACTTAAGACCATGCCAAAATTTACAGCGTTTGTTTTGGCATGTGTCTGCGATGAAGTGACTCGCTTTACAAATGTGTAACTATCTACTAAGTAGTCCCGCATACGGCATATGTGCTAAGCTTGGAGTGTAGAAACCACTTCCTATAAATAAATAGTTGTATTAAGCCGCGCTTGGGATCTCCCTTCCCTAATAACGATCATGACACACTTTTAAAGATCTGTAGAGCGGTTCGGATGTATCCTCTTAAGCGAAGGTATATCTGTGAGTGAGCGAAAAGGCTGGTATCAACACGACAGATAACGGGGCCTTGCGATACCCTCTATAGTGCACAGGAAAAAGAAGGTGAAAGACTTTGTCGGAGTGCTGCTCTTGTGGCAAGAAAAAGACTTCTGCTTCCGTGTGCAAATTATTGCTCGTGCTAGTGGACAAGAGTTTCACTACGATCCCTATCGAGACGACGTTCATTAACCGAACCGATTCTTATCCATAACAACCGATAACGACAAGGTATTGTTTTGCGGTTTAAAGTTTTTATAGACCGGATATTAGTATCGTCAAGTTATCGTCTTCTTATTGGTTATCATCGATTTTACATTGAAGTTTTGTCTGTGTCTGTTTATAAAAAACCAATGAGTCTTCGATAACAAATCGATAACACGCAGATAATAAACTGTTAGCACTCCAATATGAAATCGATAACTTTTTGTTATCAAATGGAACATTTTCTGATAACAAATCGATAACTTTTCAATATAAAAACGGAAACTGTTTGAAAAAACATAGATAACTTTACGATAAAAAATTGGTACACTTTTGATAATAAAAAAAAAAAAATAAATTCCTATTACAAACCAATAATTTAGCATATAGATAAAATTTGCGATAAATAATCGACAACTTTTCGACAGTAAACCGATAATCCATTAATGGCATCTCGATAGCTTTTCGATACCAAATCGATAACTTTTTGATAATATATCGAAAATGTTTCTATAAATCGTCGATAAATTTTTTGTAGTAAATCAATAAAATTTCAATGACAAATCACTAAACTGAAAAATTTATAAAATCGATAATGTGCCAATAAAAAATCGATACGTTTCGGTACCGAATCGATAAGATTTTGATAAGATGCCGATAGCTTTTCGATAAATAGTCGCTAACATATTGGTAGCTTTTCTATTAGTTACTGTATAAGTATGAATTTACTTAATATCTCAACATTTCTCTGCCTCTCCTAAGAAAATCAACTTAAATTTACACTTTATGTCAAAATCTACATATGTACATACTAAAATTTCTTAAATGTGCTTACAAATCAATTTAATGTGGGATTTAAATCCAATTGCATTGAATCGTAAATTTCGTTTCGTCATGTTTGATTTCCTTGCGTATGCCAGATAGGCGACAAATTCGGTCGAATTCATTTGAGCGTGGTCGCACGTGGAATTTCTGATATTATGGTTGCCACTTCATTTGTAACGTCTCAAGCCGACCGACCGACCATTTGTAATCGATCATCGATTTTCTTTATTGAATAAAGTAATTTCCCTCAGAGAGATAAATCAATCAACGCAGATATATGTGTGTGTATGCTCTACATGTATGTAGGTAAGTCTCTGGTTTGTAGGAAAAATAAAATAATGCTTTATATAGTATTCGCATTTCCTCTACATTGGCATTTGGATAGCCTTAATCGCCTAAGGTCAGCAGCGAGTCACCGTATGCGTATTACGGTGACACTAATGACATTAGTGGGTTGTGCTTGGCTATGTTTTTCTTATGGCACCACAATCGCGTAGATGACTTACACAGAGTTGAATAAACAATGTCAGACATTTGTTCTGCGCCCGCACTGACGCGACAACAAAAAAAGATGACAAGTCATCTTGCAGTATTTTCACAGGCTCCCAATTTTACCAGTAGTGCTTGACTTGCACATTCAAAGTCTCATGTTCGAAAAAATAAGCTTAGAGCTTATCAAAATTTGTTTTTGTTCTGTTCTTTTTTGTTTTGATGCTGGATACAGCTATATATGTTAATTCTCCGACTTCCTTTCTTTTCTCAAGAACCAACTAAACTTTTCGGATTCAAGTACCTTCTTACGACCATCAACGTTAGGTCTAACGAAAGAGTAAATGGAGTTCGTTCTTCGCCACTTCACTGTGTTGAAGGCTTGTTTGTAGGACCTGCAGAAGCATTAAGCTTTTGAATGCTTCATTACCTTGATTTGGAGCTCACATTTTCAAGCATCTCCTCGATGTCTAGACAGCCATCTTCAGCAATATATTTGTGCTCTAAGTACTTCTCTATTTGGTTTACAATGTAAAGGGCGATTGTGTCCGTTGACCTGCCTCTAAAATAGGCAAGCTCCGATGCCGATAGCTACTTCCGAGAAATCCCGTTTCGTATGTGCAGTACTGGTACTACCAAAAAACTGGAAAACCTGAAACGGAGCATTTGCTCCAGCTTGAATATAAAAGCCACTGTTTCGTTTCCCTGCATTCTCGCTTACGCTCGTTTCGAATTTCGATGGGTTCTGTGTTTGGTACTGGTTACGGTTTTGCCTTCGATTCCACCTTCTGCTCCATTTATAATTAGATATTCGATTGCAGCTTCATTCCATGTATTCTCGTTTGGTTTACGGTCTTCGTTTAGGATCAGATCTTCCTTTAGTTTCCGAGCTCGGTACCGGTCTCGGCTACAGCATCACCGTTAGGTATTCCAATTCAGCTGTTTTTATGCAACATTTACGGTTACGGTTTCTACTTTAGTTTTGGTTTTTGTTGCATTGTGGTGCATTTTCCAGGCCCGACTCCGTTTTTGATTCTAGTTTCGGTTGGATTTTCGGTTTGAGAAAATTTAAGGTAATGATTTTGCTTCCGCTACTGACTGCCTTTTTTTGTTTTGGTCCTCCCTCGGATGGCAATTTTCATTTCCAGATAAAATCCACTTTCAGTTTCAGAAAATATTTGGGTCACAGTTTGGCTATCTGTTGCTGTTTATGTTTCTTACTCCAGTTTTAATTAAGGTTTCGGATTTGGTGCCATTTTGGCTAGACATTTTCAGTTCTGGTGTCGTTTTCGGTTCTGTTTCGGCTCTGCCTTCGGCTTCAATTTCGATTAAGTTTTAAGTTTCAGTTGAGTTTATTGTATTCTCTTTTACTTTAACTATAGTTTTCGTACAGGTTTTGTGCTAGATTTCGCTTTCGGTTCCAGTTTCGGTTGGGTTTTCTGTTTGGCTCTGTTTCGGTTGATGTTCGATTCCGCTTTCTGTTCCAGTTTTGGTTTCAGTAAATTTCAGGTTTCAACTTCGGTTCCTTTCGGTTCCTCTTTCGGTTTTGACCTTGTAATCGAAGAACGGTTTTTATAACATCCTTTGCAAACAATTTTTTTGGTAACAATTTCGGTTTTGATCCCCTTTTCGGTTCCCCTTTCGGTTTCGAACTAGAATTTCGAACAATAAATTTTTCCAAATAACTTCCGAAAAAACTTTTCATATAACAGTTTCGGTTTTGGTTCCAGGATCGATTCGACTTTCGGTTAAAGTTTCAGCTGGGCTTTCTGTTTCAGAAAAGCTTATCGTTCTATTTCCGGTTCCGGCTTCGAATATGGTTTCGGCTTTCGCCTATTTCGGTTAAGAGTTTTCCTTTCTGGTTTGAGTTGCGCCGGTTAAGTTGGGCCTGGATTGGGTTTCATTTTTAATTTAAGTTTAGTTTTGAGTTTCGGTTTTGGTTCTAGTTTGGCTTTAGGCTTTCCGTAAATCTCTTCTATAAGAAGCATAGTTAAATAAAAAGATTTGCTATTCGTTTCTAACTCAATATGAAATCTATCAAATATTCGGCAGAGTAAAATCTCTTAAAAATGTTCATCATACGCCCCAACGCACCTTCTTTGCTTTTTTTGCTTCAACTGTTATATCTAATCCTATAATTCGATAAATGGAAAACAATATAAACAAATAAAACAATTTTCGCAAAAAATATCTCGAACATTGCCATTCTAAAATAAAAATATTCAAAGGAACTTAATATAGCCAACCTGTAGATATCGAAATAGCTAAACAAATAAACACCAGATGCTTGTAATTTAAGTAATAATACTCTTTGAGATTAAAAGTACTTTATTGTTGTAAAGTTGCAACAGTCTGGTAAATACCAATGTCACGAAACAATAAGTTCAGGTTAAAGCGCAAATGTACAAAAGGGACATACACATACACATACACTTACGCACATACATACTAACAAACAAGTGTGAAAATGCTATTAGAAGCAGGAAAACAAAAAGCTGATTCAACAGCTTTAAAGTAAAATATATGTGTGTATGTATTGGTTATATGCATGTGTGAAATTGTGTAAATATTACACCGCAGAAAAATTTGCATACATTTTTAGAGTTGGATAAGAGAGCGATGCAAAATGACTTCCATCGTGGCTAAATTAGATATTTTCATCGGTTTCTTTCGAAAAAATCTAAGAGTTCAAATAATTTTCAGAAAAAAGTATTTTTTTTCTCATAATAAAAAAAAATTTTTTTTCCCTATAAAAAAATATTTCTTATTTTCAGTTTTTATTATTAGTTTTAGGAAGCCTTGAACAATGTTAGAATACAAAAAATTTTGAAAAAAAAAAATGAATATTCGCACTAAAAAAAATTTTGATATTTTCATTACTTTTGGAAGCCTGAAATGTATTTTTTGTTTTTTAAATTTTTGTTATATAAAAAAATGTTTTCTTAAACTTTATTTTGTTAAATTAACAATTTTATATTTTAAATAAAGGTTTAAAAGAAATGCATACGAACGCAGTTGAGAAGAATTAATTGTCACAAAAAAACTGAAGATGGTTTTCCTTCGAGTTCAATCTATACTTCTTTGCAGAAACTCAAAAAATTTTAAGAACTTAAAAATGTTTTTTAAAAATATTTCTTATAGCATTTAAAATTTTTTTTGTTAGTGAAACAATTTTTTTTTAAAGAAAGAATATATCAATATACAAATTTAAAAAAATGTTTCTAAAGTATAAAAATTATTTTTTTCCCAATGAATTGAAAAATTGAGAACAAATTCATATGAACATAATATAAAAAATATAAGATATTTTGAAACATTATTTTTTTTTTGAAGTAACAAAATTTTACGAAATGAAAAAATGTTTAAACGAAATTTATTTTTCCATGACAATTGATTTTGTTTTAATTTTTGTTTGCTTTTTAAACAGTTTTTTCATAAAAAAAGACTTTTCGAACAAATCCATGTATATGTTGTTTGTTTTTAAGCAATACAAATAAATTTTTTCTCTATGAATGGAAAAATTGAGAAAAAATTCATATGAACTCAATTAAAAAATAAGATATTCTCAAACTTTATTTGTTTTTTTTTTTTAATTAAAATTTTTTTTAAGATTTTAAGAAAACATTAAAAAAAACAATTTTTTTCATTAGTATTTTTTTTTTTTTTAAATGCCTATCCAGAATGCAAAAAATATCTTTAAAAATAATTTTTTTTTGCAATACTTTTAAAAATTTAGAAGTAGTTCATGAAAAGAAATAAAAAAAAAAGTAGACAACTTCAAACTAAATTTTTTATTTTAATTTTAAATAAGTTTAAGAATTTTAAAATATTTTTAGAAAAATATTATTTTTTCCACAAAATATATCTTTCCCGCATATTTTGTTTGTTTAATAAACAATTTTTCTTTTGATGTTTTTCGAAATTGAAAATAACTTCGAAATTTCGGTGTGTTTGAAAAGAGCTTCGTCGCCTTCTTATAGGTAATAAGTGATATCGACAAAATTTTGCTTGTATGTTGGCTTATCATCGAGTTATCGGTTTGTGATCGAGTTCTTATAAGAAACCGATAAGTCCTCGATAACAAGTCAATAACACGCAAATCGATAATTTTTCGATAACAAATCGAACTTTTTACTTTTCTATAAGAAATAGATAACACGCCGACAACAACACGATTCGATTACTTGTCGATAAGAACTCGATAATACGCCAATGACAAACTGGTAAATCTGAGATAGCAAACTAATAACTTTTTGAAAATAAAACGATAATTTTTAGTTAGAATATCGATAACTTTTCTATAACAAACCCATAACTCTTTGCTAAAATATCGATAACTTTTCGCCAAATAACTTTCAATTTTTCGATAAGAAATCGAAAACGTTTCCATAACAGTCCTATAACTCGTCGATAAAAAATATATTAAAATTGTCTACACATAGAAACCTTTGATTTATTCTACTTTTGATGTTGAATCTCTCATGCTTTGGTCAGCTGGGTTACACGATTTGTTGCTGGTCATATAAATAAGTTCGTGCATACATACATTCATAAGCCACATACAGACGAACGCTTAGATATGGCTTTGGCACTTTTATAAAATTTATTACAGGCAAAGACATTGCACACCTGAAACTATGCTTAGACAATATTTATGTTTTTTGTGCATTTTGTAGCCCTATGTTTTATATTTATTTATTTGATCAATTAAAGCTTTCAAGGACCTATACTACTTGCTGCTTCTAGTTCTGACAGTTGTGTTACACCTAATAGATGGAGTCTTCACCTAGCAAGCGAAGGGCACGAGCACAAAACGTCTTCCACCTTTTCCATCTCCAACCCGCACTTCCTATATCTGCTATCACTGACAAAGCCTAAATTAATAGCATGTGACTCCAGAAGGCTCTGTTTAGTCAGAATACCCGTCATTAGTCTTCAGTGCTCTCTTTTTAATGATAGGAGTAACCTTGTTAGTCCAAAAGCTATACAAGATCTTCTACACTTTGCAGCCGCACGCTTAGGTCTACGTCTTTCCTGCTTGGGCGATCATGTGTAATAGTCGCCTTCTCTTAATCTCGC
The DNA here is from genome assembly GCF_040869045.1 of Eurosta solidaginis. Taxonomy (NCBI): domain Eukaryota; kingdom Metazoa; phylum Arthropoda; class Insecta; order Diptera; family Tephritidae; genus Eurosta; species Eurosta solidaginis. The sequence continues at coordinate 193,382,890 of NC_090323.1, forward strand.
CCAATCTAATTTGGAGCCTAGGGTGCAAGATTCGAGGCCTACGCCATTTTCAGCTTGTTCATGCACTTTCTCATTTCCATCTATTCCCATATGCCCTGCGACCCAACACAGATGTATGAATCTACCTATCTCGATGCTTTCCGGGTACCACTTACACTCTAAGATGCTTTTAGATGCTGTGCTGTGCCAGATATAATATCAATCAATATAAAAGCTGACACGGTTGCAGTTTAAGCTATTTTCTTCTAGTCTTTTTACTGCTTTGGTTACCCCTATTACATCCGCCTGAAAAACGCAGCTGAGTATACTGCAGACCCTACTCCTTCCACTACTTTGGAACCAGCGCTGTATACGTGTGTCCGCTCGTTCGCCATTTTAACACCCTTGCGCCAACCATCCACCTCTATTGTGGCTCCTAGAGCCCCTTTAAAGCGCACATACGGAATCGGGTAGGCTGTTCATCCTATAATAAAGGACGCTGTACTTTTATTGCTGTGCTCAAGCACTACGCCTCGTTGCAGTCTATAGGCTCAATATATTTTCACATTGGCAAGAGCAAAAGTTGTGTAAATTACATAAAAATTGATTGTTTAAAAAATATATAAATTGAGGAACTTCTTCTGAATATAAAATCAAATATTCTTGCTATACCTAATGCATCCAGCGAGCACTGCAACTATAGACATGCCAAGAAGTAAATTTTAATAAATAGAAAATTGGAAAAAAAGATCCAAAGAAGGTAAGTTCAGGTGTAAACGTACTAATGTATATAATTATACCCAGCTGTCAATTTTGAAAGGAAAAACACTAAAAGTGGCTAATTGTTGGTGAAAAGTAGTATTTCTCAATTTGTTTTTTTTATAGCATCCATACGCTTTTATGGGAGTGGGCATGGCTGTGAACCGATTTCGTTAGATTTAAACAGTTCGATAACATTTCGATAAATGATCGCTAACATTTCGATAACACATCGATCGCTTTTCAATAAGAAATCGGTTAAGCGTTGATTGCGAATCGATAACTTTTTGATAGGTTAGGTTAGAGTGGCCACCGGTGCGAGCACCAGTGCACGTAGGCCCAACAAGGTCCCATTGTGATAGCACGTAGATCTCTCCCCTACTCAGACCAAAAGTCGATTCAGCAAATGTCAGGAATTTCTTAGGTTCCAACTTAGCCAGGTCACAAAAATCGTAAAAGAAGAGAGATCCCAGAGATTTCTTCCTCTTGCGTCAAAGCGCAGGACAATCGCAGAAAAATGCTTGACTGTTTCTATCTCCTCTTCGTCTTTGCAGCTCCTGCAGTAACCATAATAGGGATCACCCAGCCGTTGTGCATGCTTCCCGATTGCTATGTGGCCGGTCATAAGTCTAACCACCAGAGATATGTCCTCCCTTCCAAGAAGAGAGGGGACTTCTTGTATGTCTCGCGTCCCATTCAGACCACGCGAGCTTGCTGCATCTCAAACGCGCTTCCCTAAGGAAAATCCCTTTCAATGTGAGCTTACAGGTAGCGAGCAGCATGTTCAATCCCTTCCAGGACGATGAAAGCGGAACGGATGTGCCCCCTCTTGCAAGTACGTCAGCCATATCATTGCCCGGTATATCCGAGTGCCCAGGCACCCATGCCAGACTGAAGGAAGTTTGCTCAGGGATCTTGTTAAGAGATTTGCGGCACTTCACTACTGTCCTGGACTTACATGTGACCGATCCAAGCGCGTTTAGTGCAGCCTGGCCGTCAGAGTAAATACAAATTTTATTACAGCCGTGAACGAAATTTCTCAGGTGATCAACGGTCTCGTTTATATCAGCCACCTCCGCCTGAAAGATGCTGCAATTATCGGATAGGCTAAAGGATTTTTAATAACAAAGCGATAACTTTTTGATAAAATATCAATAATTTTTCTATATGTAATCGATAGTTTTTCGATAATTTCTGGATTCCCTAGAACCGCGAGCACAAGAAAAACTCTGCTCTTCATTTTGCGATAATTTATCGAAATAATTCAGGGACGGACGGATGGACTTGGCTCAATAGCAACCTTTTACCACATTGTTAATTTTGATATGTTGTTGTTGTTGTAGCAGCGCTTCGCCCCATCCAATAGGTGCGACCAATCACAAATTGTCATTAATGTCCTCTACCGGGAGTCCAAGTAAACTTGCTGTTTCAACAGCGGTGGACCATAATGAGCGGGGTGTTAGAAGCGTTGGTTCCACATTACAATTGAAGAGATGGTTGGTGTCATGTGGGGACACATTGCAAGCAGGACATAAATTTTGTATGTCGGCGTTGATTCTGGATAGGTAAGAGGTTAACCTGTTACAATACCCATATCGAAGTTGAGCTAGAGTGGCGTACGTTCCCCTAGAGAGCTCGCGTTCCTCTTCTGCTAGTTCTGGGTATTTGTCGTTGTTAATTTAGATATCGAAGTCTATAGTTATCTCGATTCCTTTAACTAACTAATAAAATATATAACCTGTGGGCAAGCACAGCTAGGTATAAAAATAAAAATCGGGAACCAGCAAGTGTTGCCAAAGCACAAAGATAAGTAAGTTTTGGAGTAAACTTCCTCTTGAAGGACTCTTCCTCCCACAAATGAATTTGCCATACACAAGCAAAATCATATTTCAGGCTTTGCATGCTGTGTATCGTTTTTCAGCACTTGAAGTTTGCATAATTTTCAAATATGATGTGCTGCAATGCAGAAGAAAAGACTATTTGCATAAATTAAAATTGTAATAGCTTTGGAGCGTGCTTGCAATGTGAGTTCTTAGGCCGAGTTTCTACTGCAATTAACTGGTGAGACTTGCAGAATTTTGTTGAGAACTTTTGATAGTAGAAATACCCTTACCGATCAGAGCGGAGTGGTAATATTAGTATAGTTTGTTTGCAGTTTGATGATACCTAACCTGGGATTCAAACCTCGGATCGTTGGTGGGTTATATGTGCAATCTGCCAAGTAAACAACAAAGACTGCTAATTGAAAGAGACTAATGCCACGGTTCTACACGCACAATGCGTTACGAACTAGTCGCAGGGGCTTATGTGACTTTTGATTGTCGTACTTGTCCACTCCTTTCCCCGATTTCCTTTTTAATTTATGGTCACTGAAAGACCTTGCCTAAGTAGTGACCGAAGTGACTATTGCACGCAGACAGCGCTGAGGTAGCTTTCACGGCAAAAACAACCCTCATCATCAGTTGCTTGCAAGCGGTGGCTGATTTAGCTTCTATAAGCTTAGCCGACACTACACGTAGTCAAAAATGGTAAACATTTCCGGAACGAAAATTCGCCTCACGCTTTGTGCAGGATCTGTCTGGATAATGGTTTTTGTCAATTTAAGGGTTTCACTTCGAACACCTCTTCGAGAGAGAGACAGCCTTAAAGCTGCCACAAGAACATCGCAGGTAGCGACTCGTTTTCAAAATTAAGGTCCAAAGGCTCTGGACTGAAACTGCTGGATAACCAATATCAAAAATAGGAAAGTATGAGAAGAGGCTATAACCCGCCAGGGACAAACGAACCTTCCCCTTAGGAAAATAGTTTTAAGAAATAATTCTCTACTAATACCTTATTTCTGCGGTATTGGTTATGATTAAGGCGCATTAGCCGATGAGTGTCCGGCAATGCTATATAAGGAAGCTATCGCCTTGGTGGATGAGCAGGTCTGGGAAACATTACTGGTCAAATATACCACCCCAAGTTCGAAGTTGGTTTAAGTAAGTGAGAAGCTACTCTACGTGATTCGATGTTAGCGATTAATCGTACTCTTGTTTGCCTCTCGTTTGCCCACCTGAACTATTAGTTGGGGACCCATCAAAGGATCAACCTGGAAATGCTGTGAGCGAATGAGAAGCAAATTAAAATTGGGATGGGTGAAACGAAGTCTGGGAGCGGCTCGAAAGTTGGTTATTCCGCAGCTAGTAGTACCTGGACAAAACCCAACAAGGAAAACCCATTAGTCGGATATGGTACTCAACGTTTTAAGTATCGGGATACCAACCATCGGTTAACTTTTCGGCTTATGGATGGACTTGCCTCAGAGACAACTACTGAGCTCAAATTAAAGAAAAAAATTTTTTTCAAAAAGAAGTATCAAATCTTTGGAGATTTCTGCATAAGGAAATATAGGTCTATGGGCACAACACAAGAGGCAGTCGCTTGTGGTACTACAAGGTGGATTCCTTACCACTGTAACTAAAAGCGCTGGTTGTCGGGTCATCGCTACGAAGACAAATTAGCTCTAAAAGTAACCCGAAAATATCTGCGAACTATAGGTGAGCAACAGAAATCTGCATTGGGCTTAACCGAACAATGACCCAGCTAGCAGTCTCTGACTCTTAAACATGGAACTTTTAAAATTTTCACTGGTGACTAAAGCAAACTGTTCTTAAATGTTCTTTAAAGAAGACGTTCGTAAGTTTGGGAATTTAAACCACCGGCTGTAAACGACATTGCGGTATGACGGCACTCAACTAGATAAAACTACTTCGACCCCTCTTCTAGACAAACATTTTCCCAATATATGATTGAGCATCGCACACCGGCCAAAAATTAATCTGGCACCGAAAACGTAGAGCGTCAGCTGGGTGTATACCTTAAAATATTAGAGTAAGCAGATGTCGCGGTTTTTGAGGGAGTACGTAATTTGTGACTGTAATTTCTGAGACGTTGTGAGCTTCATATGTGAATGTAACTTCGAAATAATCGCAGTGACTAGCTGACTGTAGCGGCAGATACCGTGATTTTTGAGATGATGTATGATTTGTGACAATGACTTCTAGGTGGCAGTGTTTGAACAGCTAGAGAAGAGAAATATGGTCTACTACTCAATTCTCAATAAAGTTGACGAATAAGTCATTTTATAGTGATGATTGTTACCAACGACTGAGAGGTGTCGCGGTAACCTGGCCGACTACGTAGCTATGTTTGAAGTTTACTTTGACATCTTACCATAACACTTTATTGTTTTTTCTTTTTAAATTAATTTTGCTATAACGTCTAGCATTAAATCGCAGCACTAATCACGGACTTATTTATTTACATTATCGCAGCTTATTGCTCTCCTATGACGAGAGCTGGGACTAAGTCTTCGAAAGTACTTACTCGCCAAAGCAATTGTGAATTGTCTATAAAATTATACTGCACTTACCTCGCTGTTAAGTTAAATTCGCGTGCAAAAATCGCTGTGACTGAGAAGTTACAGCTACAAATCCCATACATTCTCAAACATCGCTAGATGTGCCAACTAAATTGCTACCACTGGTTAGAGTGATTGGGAACGACACGCAGATGTCGTCAGTGTTACTAAAACAGTGATCTTTGCCAAAATGTCGCTACGGTATTTCTGTCGCTGTGACAAATTAATAGGTACATACATAATTTGAACTCTATAAATATGCACCAACAGAAGGTGTAAAATCTCTCAAGTATAATTTATAGCAGAGGGCTATAAGTGCCACAATCTCCATTTACAGTGAAGTAGCTGAATAATGGCTAAGTGTGCACAATAACTGATCTATCTAGGATAATTACTTACAGCGAATATTAAGTAAACTCTTATTACTGGGTATAACTATACTTATCTACACTCATCTGCTTAAGTGTTCATATTCATATACATATTCACATATGCATCCGGCTTATTTGCTTGCATTTTCCAGATGTAAGAAGCTATCAAATTTGCACTTCCGGGAAAGACTTTTACTATGCATACTAATCAGAAGCAGCCAACCAACCATCTTACTCAACTTGTTTGCTCAATAAAATTGCAAAGAAAATTTTAATTTCAGTTAGAGCTGGTGCAGCTGTACATTTTAAGTCTGCATTTATGGAAATTCTTGCTAAACTCCCATTATTGTAAAAAGGAAAATTTACATCGAAATGAAGGGACGTTAATAGTATTTATGTTTAGCTGGCCATGGTTGTGCGGGGCTTCGCCACATTGTTGAGGAAGGAGATTAGCAGCTTGCTAAGCGGAGCCATGAGCTTTGACAGTTAACTTAAAATTATCTTTCTTCTATTGCAATTTGAAAAAATTTTCAATCATAACAATAATAATAAAAAACCAAAATCATTATTAAGGCCTTCAGCTCGATTCCAACCCATGATCTTAAAAATCAATAAGTCTCTAAAACAATAACAATATTGTCAAAATAAAAATATTATTAGCATGTTAAAAACTAACCAAAACAAATCAAAACGAACAAAAAAAAAAAACATTTTCATTCAATACATTCATACAAAATCGCATATATTTTCAACTTTTAGTTATTTTCACACGACAAACCAATTCGTTAATCGAATTAGCAATGGGCAGTTGATTTACGCCTCACACCACTACACATCTTTCCGCTAAGGAACTGAGTTTGCATTCGTTCGTAGCAACGCTGTACGTAGTGTAGGTAGAAAGGCGTGTGTACCAAATACCCGTGAAGCTCGATGACTAATATGCAGGTGCAAGCCCAGAAAACTTATGTTCCTAAAATTAAGGCATCGGATTCTAATTGGTTTCTTATCGGCTTGTTATGGATAGGTTACATATGCGTCATCCATTTTATATTGGAGTTTTATCGGTATCTATTTGAAAACAAGCCGAAGAGGCGCTGGCAACAAATAAGTAACATTCAGATAAAAAATCGATTACTTTCGATATCGAATCGAAAACTTTTGAATGGCGAATCGATAATCTATATATATAAAAGAAAGTCGTGTTAGTTACACTACGCATAACTCAAGAACGGATGAACCGATTTGGCTGAAAATTGGTGGAGGGGTAGCTTAGAACCAGGGATCGGACATAGGATACTTTTTATCCGTTCTGGCTAGACCTGGACCTGGGTAATCCTGGGATGTGTTTGTACAATATGGATATCAAATGGGAGCTGTTTATGAATACTTTGATACTGGGTATTTTTCGTACCCCTGGGTGACTAGGGTCTCGAGATACAGGCCAAAATGTGGGCCCGGGCACCCCTAGAATGTGTTTATATAATATGGATATGAAATGAAAGCTGTTGATGAGTGCTTTAGTACAGGGTAGTTTTCATACCTCTTCGTGACTAGGGTCTCGAGATATAGGCCAAAACGTTGACCCGCGCACCCCTAGAATGTGTTTATACAATATGGATATCAAATGAAAGCTATTGATGAGTGCTTTAGTACAGGGTAGTTTTCATGCCTATTGGTGACTTGGGTTTCGAGATATAGGCCAAAACGTGGACCCGGAAACCCCTAGACAATGTTTATACAATATGGATATCAAATGAAAGCTGTTGATGGGTGCTTTACTACAGGGTAGTTTTCATACCTATTGGTGAGTAGGGTCTCGAGATATAGGCCAAAACGTGTACCCGGACACCCCGAGACAATGTTTATACAATATGGATATCAAATGAAAGCTGGTGATGAGTGCTTTACTATAGGGTAATTTTCATACCTATTGGTGAGTAGGGTCTCGAGATATAGGCCAAAACGTGGACCCGGAAACCCCTAGAATGTGTGTGTAATATGGATATTAAATGAAAGCTGTTGATGAGTGCTTTAGTAGAGGGTAATTTTCATATCCCTGGGTGACTAGGGTCTTGAGATATAGGCCAAAACGTGGACCCGGGTACCCCTAGAATATGTGTATAGAATATGGATAACAAATGAAAGCTGTTGATGAGTACTTTAGTAGAGGGTAATTTTCATACCTCTGGGTGACTAGGGTCTCTAGATATAGGCCAAAACGTGGGCCCGTGAACGCCTAGATAGTGTTTTTACCAGGCATGCTTAACCAACGAACCGATATCATTTCGTTACGATAATTAACGTTAATAAACGAAACAAAGTGCTTTCGTTTTGTTTATTAACGTTAAGAACGTCAAATTAACGAAATTAATTGGGTTCGTTTTCTGCCATATCAAAACGAAATCAAATCTTTTATGTTGATTATTAATTTCAAACTATGCTGGCAAAGCTGATTGATGGCGGAGTCATTAAAGGTGAAAGCATTAGCCGAGCTGATTGCAACTTTTCTCATGAATTTTGACAGTACGAACATTTCTCAGAGTATTTTTGACATTACCACCAATGAATTACACAAACAAATTACGTGGAGTTTGTGTGTATGTCCGCTCGCTGTTACCATCTTACGGATTCACCATCGCTGTAGCATTGCCAGCACAATTCAAACATAAAGCATCACATTTTTGTTAACGTTTTTAACGTTAACGAAAGCTTTTCGTTTCGGTTAAAAACGATATACAATTTATATTGATAATTCCTTTATCGATTATATTTCGAAGTGTTTCAACGGAAACGGTGGAAATTTTCTGATAAACGATTAGCTTAACGTTAAGGTGCATCCCTGGTTTTTACATTATGGGTATAATTTTGAATCTGTTGATGTGTGCTTTGGTGTAGAGTAATTTTTATATCTCTGGGTGACTAGGGTCTCGAGATATAAGCCAAAACGTGGACCTCTACAATGTGTGTGTAATATGGATATCAAATGAAAGCTGTTGCTGAGAGCTTTAAAGTAATTTCCATTGTCATATTCGATTTAGTCGCATCAACTTGGCGAAACTGATAAATAAGCATGCGAAGTCGAAATAAAGACATGAATTAATAATACCCACATACCTATTTACATACGTCCTATTCGATTTGCCTGAAAGTGGGACTGGGATTCGGAATAGGACTGGAACAAAATACATACCACCCTCTGGGACTGGCAATACGGGATGAAGAAGAATGAGAAGAACTTCAGGGAAGAGAAAAGAGGGAAAGAGAAGGAGAATGAGAAAGAGATAGAGTGAGACAAAATAGAGATGGATAAATCGAAAAAGACGGAGGGAGGAGTGAAAAAAAGGATTAAGAAAAATATAAGAGGGGGAGGCAGAGTTAGGCGGAAAACGCTTATTAGGATGTGTGCAGATAGACCAAATTTAGGGCAGAACAACGTCTGCGGGGTCTGCTAGTTTCTCCATAAAATATAGATGACATATACATACATTTTTTTTGCGAAAGAGCAAACTTAGTAAATAACAAGTAAAGGCATCTAAGTTCGGATGTAACCGAACATTATATACTCAGCGTGAGCTTCAATTGTACATTTCATTCCAGATAAATTACTTTTCTACATAACACGTGGCACCGCCCGTTAAAAAAAAATGTCTCCCCATTTCCTCTTACAATAAAACTTGATAAGTGAAACATCATTGATTCAGAACAATTTTTTTCTGAGTTATAGCTTGTTATTCTAGTCTACGACCCTTTTAAATTTGTTTTATATCTAAGTTGCCGTGGTCTTTAACAGATCCCGTCCATTTTTACCAGAAATATTTTCTGCTATAGGGAAAATATATGTGCAGAATTTCATTACGATATGTTAATTTTTCTTTGAGTTATGTCCCGAAACATAGCAAATTGTTTAGTCATAAAATGGGCGGTGCCACACCCATTTTCAAAACTTTTAGTGTTTTCCAATTTAATGTTATAATTCAATTTAGAAAGTAAAATTCAATTGACACAAAGCTTTTTTGTTAAATATAGCTTATTATTTTCGTCCACGACCCTTTTAAAAATTGTTTATATAAAATTGGGCGTGGTATTTAACCGATCTCGTCCTTTCTTTCTAGAAATATTTCCTGCTGTAAGGAAAATATGTGTACCCAATTTTATTACGATATGTAAATTTTTCTTCGAGTTATGGCTACCGAAGCATAGAAAATCGCTTAGTCATAAAAGGGGCGGTGCCACGCCCATTTCTTAAAATTTGAAGTTTTCCTATTTACTGTTATAGATCCACTTGGGAAATGAAATACCATTGATATAAAGCTCCTTTTTGCAGAGATATAGCGTATTTTATTCTTCCACGACCCTTTTAAAAATCTTTTATATAAAAGTCGGCGTGGTCCTTAACCGATTTCGGTCATTTTTGTTCAAAGCATTCCTTATAGTAAGGCAACCTATCTGCCGAATTTTGTTACGATAGGTTTACCCGTTTTTGATTTATGATTAATAATATTTGTAAAATTGATTTTGTCACAAGTGGGCGGTGCCACGCCCATTTAAAATTTTTTTTCAAATTTTTATCAAGAGTGTCAATAACATCAATGTGGACTACATGCCAAATTTCAACATCATAGGTGTATTATTTACTAAATAATCAGGGTTTTTGTGTTTTCCGAAATGTTATATTAATCAAAAGTGGGCGTGGTTATCATCCGTTTAGACGGCCATAACCGTTTAGACGGTTGAGCGCCAATTAAGTAAGGTTATCATCCGATTTCGCTCACTTTCAATACCAATCTATTCTGGGTCCAGATACGCTCGTGTACCAAATGTGGTGAATGACGGACGGACATGGCTCAATAAAATTTTTTTTCGATACTGATAATTTTGATATATGGAAAGCTATATCTATCTCGATTCCTTTATACCTGTACAACCAACCGTTATCCAATCAAAGTTAATATACTCTGTGTGCAAAGTACGCTGAGTATAATGATAATCTATAATCAGAAAGTTGTGTTAATTTTTTCACCCACCCTAATCTTGCAGACGAGTATAAATAAAATCAGCTTGAAAAATCGATGCACATCGCTGCGCGTTAAATCTATGTTTCACGAAAAATTTCTATCGTCGATTCCGTTATTTTCGTAAATAACGTGCCGGTTACATAGACATTTGGGATTAATTACTGTGACAAGATAAATTTAAGTCGAGTAGCAATATTAATTTGCTTGTACTTGAAGAACAGGCCATTGCAGCGTGTAGAATTCGACGAATAAGATTAATTTCTGATATTAACTCAGAGTTTTTAAACAATTTGTCGTTTGTTTGAATGGGAAAAGCTAAGTTTTTTTTTATTTAATTTTTAATTTTTTTGAAATGGCAATATAAAATTTGGGAACTATTTCGGTATAACTTCGAAATTGTATATGTATTTTTGCGCTACTTCGGGATCATTTCTGTATTAGTTTTGAACACATTCGCTATTTTCTTTGGATTTTCGGGAAAATACCATGTATATTTCGAAATGATTTTGGATGATTTCGAAACGATTTCGGGATATTATTGGCCCTGTTTTCAGTTAGTTTCGGGACTATTCCGCAACTTTATCAAGATAACTTCTAGAATATTTCGGAGTAATTTCAGGACTGTTTCAAGAATGTTTTTATGATCAGTTCGGGACTGCTTTCGGGGTAATTTTAGTATTGATTTCAGGATGATTGTGCGAGTACTTCTTGATAGTTAGGAAATTGTGTTCGGAACTAGTTCGGGTTAGTTTCGATTTGGATGCCAGTTCGGAACTATTTCGATATTTAAGATCATTTCATGATTATTTTCAAAGCTATTCGCGGACTATGTTTAGATAAGTTAGGTATCAAATTCGGATCATAGTTTCCGGGAATTTTCTGAATTATTTTCATGCCCATTACAGGAAATATTCAGGATTAGTTTTGGAGTACATGTAGACACTTTCGGGACTCTGTTCGATATGAACTCGGGTATATTTCGCGGCCGATTTTGGTATCAGTTTGGCACTCTTTTTGGGGCCGTTTTGGGATCATTGCAAGACCTTTTAGCGAATAACTGTATAAGTATCAGTTGACATTTTGGGATCTATTCGGGGATATTTCCGGCCTGACGTCGATTTCAGTTTGATTTCAGAAATGATTCATCAATCTCGGGATCAGTTTAAGATCTGGAAGAGTTGAACACAATTTCGGGATTTTGTTTCCGGGAAATTTCGGGAATATATATTAAAATAGTTGAGGTACTGTTTTCGGCATCAAATAGGGATTATACTATGTTTTTGCGAATTATTTTCGTATTCATTTCTGGACTATGTCACAATAGTTTCCATATTGGTTTCAGAACTTTTTCCAGTCTAATTCGGAATCACTTCGTTTTCCCACTGTTTGGCGTACTTTTTTAAAAGCATTCAAACTTTGAATTAATTCGACTCAATCCAAGAATATTTTGTTTGGGCGCCAGATCGGGGCTTGGAATTTTGAACTCAACGACATCATTTTTTCGGCGTTTAACAAAAACATCAAAGATCTTTGATGTATGTTGGAACGATTTTCAAATTTAGTTTCGAGCCAAACCCGTTTCAGCGTTGTGTTGATTTTCGTTCTTTACTGAAAATCAACAAAACAAAATAAGTCGAAGATCTTTCTTGAACATAAAAATATGATTTAAAAAAAATCGAACAGAAAAACATTTGAATGACTCATCGCCACTACCAGAATATATATTTTTCTTTGCTAAACAAATTCATGCAATAGCGAGGGAGTCTGTGTGGCATTCGCAAATCGTATGAATGAAATCAAAAAACAGCTGATTAAAACAACAACTACAATAAACATTTATTTGAGAGAGCAAAAGTTGGATACTCTCACAGTTAATGTTGCTACAACTAAAATGTTGCTTAAAAAAAGAAAGCATGCAAAAGTAGTAAACACAACAACAATAACTACAACGTGTAGTATTCATGACGTCATCGTAAAAAAGCACGTGCCACTATGCTAGCAATAATCATACAACAGCAGCGCTATGGGGACGTGAAGTGAAGATGACTTAGAGAGAACTGACGAAAATTTCGTTCAAGGTTTTCTTCCAAAGAAAACTTAAAAAGTTATTTGTGTAAAATATTCTTGTAGAAAGTAGACGCTGCATATATAGATATGTCAACAATCAAACTAAAATATACTTATGAATGTATATTGGGAGTTGCTGTTTATAGATATATACATATATATATATAAAAGTTAGCGGCCGCCCTGGTGTAATGGTTATTGTTTCTATGCTGAAGCATGGTACCGTTTTCCAAACTCTAGCTCTAGAGGATTTAGAGAAGTAGTTAGTCCTAAAACTCTACTTGTTTTTTGGGTGGGGCAGTCACATTCAGTGTATTACTTTTAAACTGCTTGTCCTGGTTGCTGTTGTAAATTGTGAGCTGTAAGACTGCATATGACGGAAATGGAGGTAATGTTAGGATTGTCAATTGCCGGTCATTAGGGTTGTCAACTGAATATGACCATAGTGTTAGCAGGAGCTTAGTGGACAACCAAACTAAAAACCCTATCGAGAGCTCAAATCTAAGATGCGTATTGGAATGAATTACGCTGTTACTCTGAAACTTTCGTTTGGGGACAAAAAAGTGTAGGCTTTGTCCTATCTTCATGCATAGGAAAATCGACAAATTTTAATAAAATGTATGGTATAAAATAAGAACATTGTTTAATTAAAAGCCAATCAAATACACACAAACATATCCGCACCACCTAAAAATACGGGTACCGGTGAGTATACGTAATTTCTTTTGTATTATTTGGTATAAAGAGTACAAGGTGAGTTAATATAAGCGTGCTAACAACTTTTTATTCTTGGCTAATACTTCTAGAACTTACATTTGCTGATAGCTATGTTGCTTCTAATATCTAGAGACTTAATAATGTGAACGAGAATAATTGCTCTCAGTCCCGTAATTTATCTTTTCAACTTTGCTCCATGCCATTCCTACAAAGTTTATCGAGTACAGCATTTGTGTTTTTTTTTACCTCCTAATCTGGGGAATTTCTACCATTTCTGGGTTTACTCCATCCTTTGGCAGGTAATAACACTTTCTGTACCATAATAATAACTACAATAAAGAACAACAGAAATGAAGAATTCAGATATTAAGGAAAAGAGGAAAGTACAAGGGTAAGGAGGGGTAAATACAAAAAAAAAAAAAAAACAGAATAATTAAAAAAAATCACAACACGGCGTCGACCAGTAAATAAATAAGAAAAGGTGTATGAAAAAATGTAAAGGTTAAGTAAAAGATGATGAGAAGAGAATGAGGAAGGAGAATAAGGAACAAAATAATATCGTAATGATGATTGACATCCACAATTTCTCCACGAATACTTTCCGCAGGTTTGCGGAATTTGAATGCAAAAGCGAATTTTAAGGCGAATGGTCACGCAAGTGCGATTGTGAGTTTTTGGGGGCTAACCCAAAGCGAATTCATAATTTTTGTTAATTTTATTGTGAATACTGGAACATTAGAATGTTAAATAAAAAGTTGCTGTGCAAAAATTGATATTTTTTGGATAGATAAATTAAATGTGCTGGTTTAATTAAGAAAGATTTCGTGTTAAATTTGAAGACCAGAATTGGGCCTCATCTTAATAAGAAATTAGCTGCCGTTGGCAAAGCTTCCCCATACAATTTAAAGCAAATTTTTTGACGAACGCAAATTCAAGGTAAACAAATACCAATAAGATGTTAAATTTTGCTGGCAGAAATTTTCTGCCGGGTGAAAGTTTTTTGCCGAATTTCGGTGGCTACGCTTGAGAAGCTTGTACTCAACTGGAAATTCGTATTATAATTGCTCGGTAAATCGTAATTAAGTGGCGAATTTCGCTGAAAATTTAGGCAAATTTTGGAGTCGCATCTCGATTTTTTTATTTTAACATAAATAAATGAATAGCGTTCAAAACTCGTTGGCAATATTTTGGGCAATTTGAACTTCATACCTAAATTTCGCCGCATAATTTCGAGCAAATATTTAGATGATAAATATTTGTGGCGAATTTCGCCAGTGAAATAAATGGGCGAACATGAATTAGTTGCGTCATTTCGCAAAGTATTTAAACAATTTTTAGAAACTTTTTTGGGCGAAAGAAGATTTGGTTCAATTTTCGAATCAAGCTCAAGGTCTAACAGTAAATTTTTTGTAATTACTATTATTCTGTTATATTTAAAAAGTTTATACATAAATTAGAATAGAAAAAAAAAAAATTTTTTTTGAGACAACTGCCAAAGCTCATTGTGAAAATACATTCTTCATAATTTCACTTCGACTTGTTTTTATGGCAAAGATGCTATAGTGCCATATTTATTTTCTTTCTTCTATACCAATTTGAAAATTTTTTCAATAAAGAAAAAATATATCATAACAATAAAAGTTAGAAAAATAATTATTGTTAGGCTTTAAGCTCAATTGAAACCCGTAATCTTACAAATAAGTTAAAAAAAATGTTAAAAGAAAACCATATTTATGTATTTGTCGAAATTTTTTAGATATGGGAAAAATTTGAGTTATATCAATATAATAAACATTTAAAAAAAAATAGTTTTTGATAAAAATGCATAATCTTAAATTTGATGACTATTATTTATATTTGAAAACAAAATTTAAAAAAAATTACTAGAAAAGTTTTAATCAATTAAAAAGATGATACAAAATTTTAAGGGCTACCTTTATATAAATGGACCAAAAAATAGAAGGCAATTTTTCCTTTAATACAGACATAGTTTTGTTTAATTTTGACTAAAAAACTTTAACAAAAGCTCTTGTAAAAGAATTTTGGGATTTAAAACTATAAAGGTAGAGCGCAATTCTTCAATTTAAGGCAAAGCATGTACTGTGGATTAACTCACTGATTATTTAAAATTTAAACACGCGCTCTACCTTTATAATTTTAAATCCCAAAATTCTTTTACAAGAGCTTTTGTTAAAGTTTTTTAGTCAAAATTAAACAAAACTATGTCTGTATTAAAGGAAAAATTGCCTTCTATTTTTTGGTCCATTTATATAAATGCAGTCCTTAAACTTTTTTATCGTCTTTTTATTTTAAATTTTTTAGTACTGCCTACAAAAAGGCAATTGCAACTTTAATTAGTAATTTAAGTAATTCCTAAGTGAAAATTCTTATCTTTATTTATTTCTTCAAAATAGCAAGATTTAAGAGAATTGGTGGAACTTTCGCTGACAACACTGGCGAAGACAACAGAATTCCACCTCGCATCATAACAAGAGAATTCCACCTCGTTTGTCAGCTACTTAATTTGCACAGCTGACAATCGCGGTGACATTCGCATACTCCTGAAACTCTAAAAGAATCGTGGTGAAAGTCACGTACGCGTAAAAGTATGCAAGGACGTGCATTGAGTTGGGCCTTCAACGAGGTGGAATTCTACAACACCTGCAACACTTAGGAGGCTAGCCATGAAGGTATGGCATAATCTTCTGAATAGTTCGACTAGTGCGTTACGTAGCTCAAATTCTTTGATCAAACATTGCACTGTCAGCGAGTTTTAAACTATATTTCAGGTTTCAAGTCTCTAGATAGCCAGGTCTTTGGAATTTTTTTGACAAAATATTAACTGTAGTTATCTCAATTAGCACGCCACGTAGCGGAACTTTGTTTTCTGTAAATTGTATTGTCACCGGGTATCGAACTATGTGTTAAGTTACAAGTCTCTAGGTAACCGCGAAGTTAGTTAAAAATGGATTGAAAGATTGCCAAATTAAAATTAATTTTCCTAATATCTCGATCCATACGCCACCTAGCGAAATTTTTTTGATAAAATATTGCATTGTCACCGGGTTCTGACTTACGGCTCAAGTTTCATATCTCCAGCTCACCGGGAAGTTACTCAAAAATTGATTGCAAAATTCCCCTCGTTTTTCAAGGATTTGTAGTAATCTCATTTTGCGCACCACCTAGCGGAATTTTGTTTTCTGTAAATTGCATTTTCACCAAACCTCGAACTGTGTGCCATGTCTCAAGTCTCTAGGTCACCGGGAAGTTAGTTAAAAATGGATTGAAAAATTCCCAAATAAAAACAAATTTTCCTAATATCTCGATCCATGCGCCACCTAGCGGATTTTTTTTGATCAAATATTGCATTGTCCCCGTATTCTGACTCATGGCTCAAGTTTCAAGTTTCTATCTCGCCGGGAAGTTACTTACTACTTACTTACTACGTTTTTTCAGGGATTTTCAAGGATTTTCGCTTATTTCGATTCGTCTGCCACCTGACGGCATTTTGTTTTCCACGAATTGTAGTGCCATCGACTCGCAAGTCTCTGGATCACCGAGAAGCTAATTAAAAGTCGATCGCGAAATTTCCATTTTAAAATTAATTTTCTGTATATCTCGATCGGTGCACCACCTCGCGTATTTTTTCACTTGCATTGTAATGTCTCCCAGATCTGAACTATGTTCTAAGTATCAAGTGTCTAGCTCAACGGGAAGTTACCGAAAAAGATTTTTCCGTGGGTCAAAAATTCATATGGAAATGTGAAAGGGGCTTAATATAAAGGTCATAAAAAAAAGATACAAAAATAATTACTGTGAGGCTTTAAGCTCAGTTGAAATCCGTGAATCCGTGATATTACAAACAAGTTAAAAAAAAATTTTACAAAAAAAAAAAACAAAATTCATTTATGTATTTATACGATTATTTTTAGATATGGTAAAAAAAACTAGAAAAATTTGAGTAATATCGGTATAATAAATATTTTAAAAGAAAAAATTCAAAATCAAAATTTTTGATAAAAATGTATAATTAATCTTAAATTTGATGAATATTATTTATATTTGAAAAAAAAAAATGTATTAGAAAAGTTTTAGTGAAACAAAAATAAAGATTTTATTAATACAGCACACAATGTTTACACAAAAAAAAAAAAACAATAAAATAAAAAAAAAAATGTGTTAAAAACATGATGATTACGATGCATATTCCTTAACATGCAATGCAATTTAAACAATCAAGAATAAGATTTTAAATTTTTTGATAATTTCTGAAAAAAGTAACAAAATTTTAGAAAATTTTCTATCTTTATTATTATTTTTCTTTACTTTTTAATTACAGAAATTACGCGGAAGGTAAAAAAAACATGCACAAATACTTTTTTATTGCTCATAATTTTTTTGTTTTATAAAAACATGATGAAATTAAATTTAAGCTCGAAAATTACCAACATATTTTATTAATGCAAGATAAATTAATTTATCAAAATTTCTTTTTTTTTTTTACAACCATTGAGTTACTGTGTTTTTTCTATTTGCGGTATTTACATAAATAATAGCAGTTCAGTACTCCAACCCCTGTGGCGTTTGCGCGCTGCAACAAAAATTGTCGTAGATACAATCGGAGAGCGTTTTCCCAACATCAATTTGGCCGGCTGTTGAGGATTTTCGAAATTTTTAAATTTTGTATTCAGTTGGTTTTCAACCTGCGTCGGCGACAGTTCACAATGCGAACTGCCTGAGTACAAAACAAAAAAGGAATGGATATGGAAATATTTGCTTAATTTGAATGTGAAAAAGAGCATTGAAAAAAGTGGCATACTTAGTGACAAAAGCGCCAAAAGGCTAACGTAATATACACGACAACAATAACAACAACAATTAGCAAAAGAAATGAATTTTAATTGTTTTGGTTTGCGGTTGTGATTCAAGTGTTGGTATGTGATGTTTTTTTATCCATTGTCATATATGCTAAATGGATATGGTGAAATAGAAAAATAAGAGAAAACCATAATGCATATGCGTATAAGTGTGTGTGTTCGTGCGTGTATTTGTACAAATGTGTTGTTTTGATGAGGCAACTAGGCAAGTGTACGCTGTCTTCGAGCCAAGAGGCTTCAAAAGCTTGCTCACCACACCAGTCAATGGCACTTCTTAATGATGCTTCTGCTTAAATGTGGTTTGTTAAGTGTGGTAGTCAAAATGTAAATGTCGCCAAACAAAAAAATTCTTTGTGTGAAGTGCGTGCAAAGTGAAAATTAGTAATAATTAACAAATGCATACAAATATATTATTCAAACACATAATGGGAAACAGATTTGAAGAATGAAAACATTGTTGCAGAAAAAGAAAAATTTTAATTATACGAAAAAGTTTTGCAAAAAAAATGTATGTAAATGAAAAAGGCAGATATATGGAAATGTGTTATTTTCTTCATCAAAGAAGTGCACATGTATGTGAGAAAAATGCAAAGTTACTGAAAATTCAGCATTCAAAATGAAGCATAGCAAATGAATGGGATAAACAATATGTAATATAATAAAAATTATAAATATTCAGTAAAATTATTATATATTAATAAAATTTCCAATAAGTAAATGAACTTTTATTGTTCACAATTGAATTTGTTATGTTTTGAAAAATGGATAGTAGATAATTTTTTTCGCACGCTTTAATTAGCTTCTCTTGCAGGTTTGTAAGTACAAAATTTTACTTTATTTTTTAAACCTCGCAAAGTGGTTTTAATTTTAGACTAGACACTTAAAAAATATAAATTTCGATCAAAATTTAAAATTAAAGCCAAAAAGTTTTAACACGTTTTAATTTTTATTTTTTGTTTATATTATAAACTACTAGCAGCCCGTGTGCGACGTTGTTCACAGTTTCAGTTTTTACATTTTTTAAAGATGATTTACTACTAAAAACACAAAATAAGCAGAACATATTGGTTTCGATATCCATTTAATTATGAATATTAATTTCTTTTATAGTAGTAGTTTGTTTTATTAAACGGAATCTTTTTACAAAGTTGATTACAATATAAAATTTTATTTTATAACTAAACTTTGGCGTAGAGCCGTCAATTCTTGTACTAAGTTTTTCTGTACATTATATAATAAAATATTTCTTAAATATAAGTTTCAAAATTCCTCTTCTAAAATTTGCTTCCTATATTTTAACGCTGATTTAACGTACTGATTCAATGTGATCCAGTTTTTACCATTTAGGTATTCATTAATCTCTTGGTGTGTTAATACACTTTTTTTTAAAAAATAATATTCTATATTCCATAAGTACGGGACAACCACCAAGAAAATGTAAAAGGTTTTCTTCGTTTCCCGAGTGGCAAATTGGACAGCGATTATCTGGCTGCTCAAGATGAGGTTCGTAATTTAGTTTCAATAGTTCTCCTCTTACGCGAAACAAATTGCTGATCGCAGATATGCTAAATTCATCTCTAAAATAATTAAGCTCACAAAGATTATGTTCGAGGACGGGGTAAGTTCGACTTACTTCGATAGCTTGAGCTTTTAACAGAAAATGTTCCCTTTTCACTGCATCTATTTTAGCTAATATATTGCGGTGCCAATGTCTCCACAAAGTGTTATCATTTATTAGAATTGGTTCACCGTACTCATTGGCAAGCGCATACCACTTTTGAAAACATTAAGACCTAGTTTCTAGCAAGTGCATTGTGATTAGCTTTGGAAGATGGTTATTACCCATTTCCATAACCCTGCAAATATAATTGAAATGTGTTTTAAAAAAGTCAATATACAATTCTGGGAGTCCGGTTTCGAGATGAGTCATATAGTTTGGGGTGTTACGCCGTAATCTGAACAGCCTTTTAATAAAGTACCTCAGCAACTTTTCTACTTCTTCGTAATATTCAATTCCTCACACTTCTGATGCATAGCCCAATACTGTTCGTACAGCTGCTTCAAATAGTTTGTACTTGTGACTATGCGGAATGTATTGTTTAGACAAAAAAGATATCCAGGTGCTGTTTATAGCTTATTTTGCTGATTTAAGCTTACTTGACAAATGTTTAGGGTACGATACATTGTACGCTATAACTACTCCTAGATACTTGTATTCCTTAAACTTCTCCAACTCGTGTCCACACAAATGCCACTTTTCATTTCTACCATATCTACCTTTTGAACCCCTGAATATAAGTACTTTTGTCTAGTTCGTATTTATTGTAAACCCCCAGTCACTACAGTACTCCTCTAGTTTGTTGATCATTTTCTGTAGTTGTTTTGGGGTTTCTGCTAAGATAACTACATCGGCATACATAAGTATCTTTATATGGATGCCCCCAAACATAATACCCTTTGGCAAGTGATTCACCAAATCGTCCAGGAAATGCGCAAACAGTAATGGGCTAAGTAGGCAACCTTGTTTAACGCCCGTTTCGGTTGGAAACCATTCTGAGGCAGTGGTACCATCCCACACCTTTGCAACGTTACTTTTGTAGAGACTGCTTATTATTTCTAGCATTTTCGTTGAAAGATCTAAATTACTTAATTTGAAGAAAAGAGCATTTCGTATTATGGAGTCAAAAGTGGCCTTAAGGTCCACGAACAAAGCATACAGTTTTCTCTTCTTTGAAACGTAATGCTGAGATATGCTAGATAAACTAAAAATATGGTCGATTGTAGAGTATCCCTTTCTAAATCCCACCTGGAACTCACTTAAAAGTGAATTCCTCTCTACCCACGCCGCTAACCTTTCATACAAAATGATGGTAAATATTTTTGCAATGGCATTCTGAAAAGAGATTCCTCTGTAATTATTTGGGCCATTTATGTCTCCTTTTTTAAAATGTGGGAATATATTGGCTTTCTGAAACAGCGAAGAGACCGAACCAGAGTTTTACATACTATTAAAGCAAGCTGTAATCTGCTCCATAAAGTTAGGAGGGCATGTTTAAAAAATTCCGCGGGTATGCCGTCAGGCCCAGGTGCCTTATTATCTTTAGTTCTTTTAAGTGCGGTCTTCACTTCATCCGGCGTAATTTCGTTATCCAATTCCCGTACAGTCACGAAGGGCAATGCAAAACTTAGGGTAGATACACTACTGTTTTGGTTTAGCAGAGAGGGAAAATGTGCCTCCAAACTTTCCGCATCTAACTGTGCACTCTTCGCGAACGCCGAACCATTTAGCTTCTTCACAAACCCCCAGTACTCTTTACTGTCTTTAGTATCGCCGAGTTTCATGGCCATATTTTTAAAATATACGTGTTTTTTATGTGCGCAAATTTCTTTAAATTCTTTGTTAAGATTTTGATATTCTCTCAAACTTTCTTGCGTACCAAGTCTTTTAGCTTTACGTAAGGCTGAAAAGGATGTCCTTCTGACTTCTTTGCACTCATAGTCAAACCAGGGGTCCACGTTCTTTGTACATACTTCTGATTAAACAACAGTCGATCACTGAATAGGCAGTTCCTCTTAGAAATGTGATATATCCTTCTTTATAAAGAATTGAGCGACCGTTTAATGCAGTTAGCGAAAACGAACTACAGAATTCAGCAAATTTTTTACCGTTCGCATCAAAATGCTTATCCTTTGAAACCCTTTCGAATGAAATAGGGGAAGTTGCTAGTGTTGGACTACAGTTAAAGAGCTGTTCTTCTCTACATCTCGCATTAAAATAACCCATCAACATAACGTTCTCAGTGTCCAGCTCAAGGACAGTCTCATGCAGCGCATTAAAATCGCTTTCCCACCTATTACAGTTTAAATGGACTGGTAAGATATAAATTTGTTCTCGATAAAGAATTAATTCAATTACAAAAATATCTCCTTTCTTTACAAACTGACCTGTCAAATTTCTGTTTAAACGTTTTTTAATTCCAGACAGAGCTCCACCCCTAACCCTTCCTCTCACATAATTTCTTGTCGCATAAACTCAAAATAAAAAATAATCTTTGAAAATATTTTCACCGCTTTTCTTTTATATTTACATTCGATTATTAGAAAGGCATATAACACTAAATTTCAAAGTACTTCAGAATATACTACATTTTTAGTTTTATTATCTGAGGAGAGTAAAACTTGAGGGTTCCCGTTCTAGACACTCTGCCCGTAAGTCAATACCAACACAGTTGAACGTTTGTCCTTGCGATTTGTTTATTGTGACTGCGAAGGAAACTTTCACTGGAAATTGCAACCGTTTATATTGGAAAGGCATATCGGTCGGAATCATGGGTATGCGAAGTGTGTACGATGTTTCTCCTGCAGCTAGACCCGTAAGGATTGTTACCTCTAAGATATTGTTATGCATTCGTTTTATTTGTAATCTCGTCCCATTGCATAACGTGGGTGGCTTTAAGTTGCGCAGTAAAATAACTGGATTTTTACTTTTCAACTTTAATATATGAGGGGGTAAGCCAGAGGCATTAAGAGAATTAAAATACTCAGTAGGGTAGTGTACGGCATCTTCTCTATTAAGGACAGAGTCAGTTGATAAATACTCTCTAGTTTCGCTAGGAATTCTGTCTATAAATATGTTGTTAATTTCGTCTACCGTTTTATTTCTTGGTGAAATGATAGCCCTCTCGCATAGCCAGGTACATGGCATACTGCAAATATGTTCAATATTCGTGTAAATTTGCAATATTAATTCGTCCACGTTATGCACCACATTACCAAGCCTTGAATCAACTATAAAGTAACCGTTCTCATTGGAAATTTTACCACCTCCTATGTCGAGTAAATCCTGTGGAAATGTAATAACATTTCCGTTCAGATGTGCTCTCATGTTTGTTTGCAGACACAATTTTTCTACGTAATTCCATAATAAAGATGCCTTGAAGCATGATTTGACAATATCAACTCGAGTTCTCTTCGCCACTACAGGCAAAGTCTGACGAAAGTCTCCCGCAAAAAGGATTGTTATTCCACCAAAGGGTTTGTCGTTAGATTTTATGTCTTTTAATGTGCGATCTATTGCCTCAATATGCGCTCGATTGGTCATTGTAGAGTCATCCCACACTGATAACGAACCGAAAATCATTTGCAGACTCGGACCTGTCCATACGCTCTAAACTATATTTGAAGCTCGAAATAAAAGAGTTATATGTATGCAGAAAAATTTTTTGTAGTATATCTATAACTTCTAGATTTAACGCTGGTATAATGTTTGAGCGAATGGTAGTTTGGTCAGCCTCAAAAATAAAATACATTTGTAGGTACTGGGCATGTACATTCGGTTCTGGTAATAGTGATCCAAATAGATGGTATACCTGACCTTGAGTTTTTTGGCATGAAATTTCCTTCTCTTATCTCATGCGTGCCAAAAGAAGTCATTTGAAACAAACTATTGTACTTTCCAGCATTATCCAGATTTGATAATGGATGAGTGCTGAGAATTAGGGAGTGGGTCCCGCGGCTCCTGAAGATTAGGCAATGAACACAAACCACATTCATTCTTCCTATTCGAAGATCCTTTGAGTTGGCATAATCGTAATTTAATTGGTAATTAAACGCGCGTCTACCGGAAAAACAGTAAATCGGAATGCGTTCTTGCGCACGATATGTAGCTGCTGTTAACGCATTGTGCGGTGTTTTCCGACTTAGTCTGGTTCACACTTTCGGCATTTTCCTTTTTAGCAAGTTCACACCTATTCATATAGGTACAGTTACTCCCAAAAATAAATATACACCTTTCCTTAAGTATACACCTTTTTATAGTTTTTTTATTGATACATTTTCTTATAGGTAAATAGTTAAAATAAATTTCCTGAAGCCGAAGTTGGTGAGAACTTTCCAAAAAGGGGTGTATACTTTTTTTGTGAGAAACTTTATATAAATTTTAAATGTACAAAACTATTCGGGAAAGCAAATATTCGTAAATTATAAACTTTCACTGTTTCACAATTGTTCGCAGAGGTACATATATAAATTTTCACTGATTTTAATTATTTTTTATCATGTACTCACGCAGTAAGAAACAAATACGATATTAACTTTCAAACAAAAAGCAAATCATACTATCCCGAAAACAGGGTTTCACATGGGACTAAGAACTACACCATGTTAAAGCACTCGACAACACCATATTGTAGGAAACCCGTCTAGGACCACTTCTGGTGCATATTTTGGTCAATACCTCAAAAACGGGGTATTATATGGGTCTAATAACTACACCATGTTAAAGCACTCGTCAACACCTTTCATTTGACACACACATTGTAGGAAACCCGTCTAGGGTCACACCTGGTCCATATTTTGGTCAATACCTCAAAAACGGGGTTCTATATGGGACTAATAACTACACCATGTTAAAGCACTCGTCAACACCTGTCTTTTGATATCCATATTGTATGAACACGTTATAAGGTGGTCCACATTTTGTGGGATATCTCCACAACCTTCAAAGATTCTTATACTTTTGTTTTGCCTATAACCATGTCGGGCTCAAGCAAAAACTACGTGCAAAATTTCATTTAATTCGGTCCAGTCGTTTTGGAGCTTTGCGCTCCAGAAAAAAACGGCTTTCAAAATATATATTAGTATAGATGAGAGGATAAGCCCAATTTTTAATAAATGTGACCCCGCCTATGAAAAGGTGGATTATGACTCAAAAAAAAAAAACAAAAAAACAAAAACTGCTAAGAAACTGAAGAAATGCATTGTTTATCTTTAACAGCTGTTTCTCGCAATTTAGTTTTTGAGTCATAAGCCACCTTTTCATAGACCGGGTCACATATTTCGTTAAAATTTCGGTCCTGAAGTTTGAAAACTGGAAATTTGCATTAAAATTAAAAAGTGTATAGTCATAAATGTAAGCCAAAAA
This sequence comes from Eurosta solidaginis, assembly GCF_040869045.1. Lineage (NCBI taxonomy): Eukaryota > Metazoa > Arthropoda > Insecta > Diptera > Tephritidae > Eurosta > Eurosta solidaginis. The sequence continues at coordinate 193,407,999 of NC_090323.1, forward strand.
GTCTAAGATTTAAACTAAAATTTTCAAACGTGTATATTAAAAAAAAAAAAGTAAAAAACAAAAAAAAGTTGCGTATACGCAGTGTCACACATCTTTTCAAGTGCTACTTTTAATTTTGCGTGTGATTGGTTGGTTTTCAGTAACACAACGTGCCTATTAATGACATTTAAAATATGAGAAACTTTCAAAAACGATGATATATGATAAAGCGAATGATATCGGAACCTATAAAATTTCAACATCGACCGTCCACGTTTCCTGCCCGAAAATCGACATTTGAAATTGGACCTTCATTTCATCATTATCACTCTCTTTCTCCTTAGTCTTTAACTATTCCTTTCCTATCCTCAGTTCCTCGTCTCCCTTTACAATCTTATTGCAATGCCCTCTCTCTGTTTCGCCCATCTACTTCCACTATCACTATCACTTCCACTATCACTATCACTACCACTACCACTACTACTACCACTATCACTATCACTATCGCTATCACTATCACTCACTCTCACTTCCACTTGTGAACTGGTAAGCTCATGTCCTGCAGATACTTCTTCTTTATATATGGATATTCTCGAAAAGTGTTTCCGCTTTTACAAACTTGATACCTCAAATATTCAACTTGATGGATGTGTTGTTATTATAACTGTGAAAGAGAAGTGACCGAAATATAAGCGGGGTGCGATGAGGGTCTCTGAGTTTCGCATTTCCTTAAGATTATAAACCTATAAGCATGTGACGCCAGAAGGCACTGTCTAGTTAGTATGCCCAACGTGAGCCTTAAGTCTTCCCTCTCCAGAGAAATTAGCCATTTTGTGAGTCCAATGTAGTAGGATTTGCACATGACCTTAGAAATTTTGCAGCCTCGCGCTTTTCCTGCTTGATGGATCATATGCAACGCCTGTCTCCTCTTAATTTCTCCCAATTGGCTTGGGGAGATTAGCGTCGCTTGGAACAGAAAATTGTACCATATAAATTGACGCACCTTAATGTTTATTTACACATATTAATGTATATCTTATTAAGATTTTAAAACATAACTCTCTTTAGTTCTACAACAGTGTAATTAGTTAGCTAGAAACTCTGTCAGTATTGTTAACAGCAAGAATATACATAATCTAATTGTATACAAGAATATAATGAAATAAATTTTATGTGGACCGATGTTATGAAACTTAATTGGAAAGATGTAGAAATTGAAAAGCAGAAACACGTGAATGCTCACTAGGGCGGGTCGATTTAAAAATCGCTCATTGCTCTGTGAGAATCATATTCTAGGGTTCAAAATAAGAAACTTTGCCGAAGGAACCATACCTCTAAAACGAATTCTGATGTCCCCCCTCTGGGTCGAACTTTTGGTTAGGGGCAATTTCAATTCTACCTGCTGTCTCTTGTGGTGGCTCAAAAAAAAAACAACACAAGCAATTTTACGACATGCAAATGCATCACAGTGATGCCTTGGTTTTAAAAGGGGTTGTAAAAACGCTAATTTCTAATAATTTTTTTTAATTTCTTTTCTATTACTAAGTTAAATTCATTTTTTCATTTACATATGTTCTGGCTAAATAAATTTCTAAGGAGAAAAATAAACTCCAAAAAGAAAAAACATAGGCATTTCAAAGTGGGATTTTTCAAAATTTGCCCCTACGACCCAAAGGGGGGACATCAGAATTCGTTTTAGAGGTATGGTTCCTTCGGCAAAGTTTCTTATTTTGATCCTTAGAATATGATTTTCACAGAGCAATGGGCGATTTTTTGTCCCTCCCACAAATCGACCCGGCCTAATGCACACATATTTATGTATATGGGGTAGTTTTAGTGAAACAAGGCCACTCACATTCCAAGACTTATTTCTGAGGCAAAACCGCCTGTATGGAGCCTGCTAAGGGTAAAAGTAATTTAAATAAAACGTTTTGGGTTTGAAAAGTGTAAACGTACCACTAAATGGATTATGAGAAAAAAGATATGAAGGCATGCTAATTATCATGCCGGTTCAGATGTTCGTTTTTAGTACCGTGATCGGTTTTGAAATAGTAATCGGTTTCGATAAAAGAAAAACCCGGATCCAATTAATGTGTGCTTTTCAGTTTAAGAGATTTTTGAATAAAAGCACGTGCTAAAAAGTTGCAAGCTTCGATTATTTAATATGAACCGAAAATTTAAGGCGGCTCCAAAATCGAAACATTTTTCGATTAACGTAGGGACCTCATCAGATAAATCTTTTGTTTTGAGTTTAAAAATTCCTACATAAAAAACCTTTTTCGAAACATTTTTTTTCAGTTCAAATGATCTTATACAAAAATCCGATTTCGATAAATTAACTTTTTTCTGTTTCAAGAATCCTCTAAAAAAGCCGGTTTCTAGTAACTTACCGGCCCTGAAAAACTAACCGATACCAAAAACATAACATGTTTTGACACATTCACCGGTTCAGAGAAACTAACCTGTACAAAAAAATTCGGTTTTGATGAACTAAGACTTTCTAAAATATGAGACGCTACCGAAAACATAACCTGTTTTGATACCAGAAAAAAGCAGGTTTGATAAATTAACCGGTTCCGAAAAACTAACCGATACCCACAAAGAACCGATTTTGATAAATTAACGTATTCGGAAAAACGAATCGACACCAAAAATATAACCGGCTTTGATAAATCAACCGTTAGGTTAAAAGTGCAGGTTCCTATAAATTAAACTGCAGATAACAAATAACCATGTTCTGGCTAAATACATCAGTTACTTCCGATTAAGTAACTGCTTCCATGAAAGTACCCGGGTCCACGAAATTAACCGTTTCCGAAAAAGTAATTTGTTCTAGTACACCATTTGGTGGCGATCAAGTAACCGATTAAGTTTTCGGGTTGGAGAAAGAAACCAGTTCCGAAACCGCTTTTAAACGAAACCGAACTAAAAAATAGAAAATAATTTTCAATTAAAAAGAGTTTATATAACAGAAGTAGAAGGTCAAACAATCTTTTATAGTTAATCACCTCAAAATAAAATTATAATAAAATTTAAGTTATTAACAGAATAATTTAACTCAGAGTAAAAAGCGTGGGTGCATTTGACTACATTTCATATCTTTCCTCTCAGATAGTTGCCAATAGAATGATTGTAACATTCAATATCAAGCACCCCACGCTTTTTACTGTGAACTAAATTATTCTGTTAAAGTTTCAATCCATTCAAATTGGTAATAAGGCCAATTGACCTTATGGCCGTTGACCTTATGTCACCACACCATCACATTAATGCTTTGTCATCAACCCTTGATACGTGTGCAAAGTTTCAATCAAACTTATGGCCATTCAAAGTGGTAATAAGGCCAATTGACCTTATGGCTGTTGACCTTGTGTCACCACACCATCACATTAATGCATTGTCATCGAGCCTTGATACGTGTGCAAAGTTTCAATCAAACTAATAGCCATTCAAAGTGGTAATAAGGCCAATTGACCTTATGGCCGTTGACCTTATGTCACCACACCATCACATTAATGCTTTGTCATCAACCCTTGATACGTGTGCAAAGTTTCATTCAAACTTATGGCCATTCAAAGTGGTAATAAGGCCAATTGACCTTATGGCTGTTGACCTTGTGTCACCACACCATCACATTAATACATTGTCATCGGTCCTTGATACGTATGCAAAGTTTCAAATTAATCAGACTTCTAGAAACCGGTGAAAATTAAGCTCAAAGATTCCGTTACATACAGGCGAAGCTAATAAAAGCGTGTTAAAAAGGAAGATTACAAAACTTACACAAGTCTTCTATGATTACTAGGACATGTTTCTGAACTTCGCTTCTTCATCAGCTAGTTTTTTTCGGGAGCTTAGTCTTGAACTCGAAATCTACAACGTTCGTACTTTAGAGGAGATTTTGAGTTCAAAATTCGGCTTCCGAAAAGCTAGCTGATGAAAAAGTGATATTCTCTAGCATCAAAATCATTTTTTCTATTTTTAATATTCTTAATAAAATATCTAGAAAAAATAAGCACATTGTTTTATTAACAACCTCCTCTTAGCTCGGCAGGACAATTTGTATGCCCATTGTAGCATGGGTGACTTTCGCCTACAAACTTAATATTTCCTCTTAAAATTGGCACGCCTTTGAAGGTGGCGTGTTGTCGCAAGTAGCAAACTAAATGCCTTGATGTGATATTCCTTGCTTCTACAGCAAGGGCATCTTGGCACACACTGCAGACTTTGGGGCGTACTTTTTCTCAGCATAATCAACAGTGTGAATGCTATGAGAAATATTCCCCGAAGAGGCTTGACAATGGGCACGGTAATGCGGCCATGAAAAAGTGTGTGTCGAATTGGGTATCTTGACACTGCTAGAACAACGGGGTAACCAATTACACGCACCTGAAAAGACGGCAACCTGTGCGTATACGTAACTTTTTATTATTATTTGGTATACTTACAAAAATTCAAGGGAAGATTATAAAAACGTGTTAAAAAAGTTAAAAACGTGTGAAAAAGTAAAGTAGTTTCTCATAAAGCAATGAAAAACCTATTATTTCAAAAATCGTGAAATTTTCAAAAGTATATCGGTAGAGTGAGTTGGCATGGAAAGCCCCATATACTCGTATTTGTTCTTATTAAAATGACGTGTGAATAAAATGTCGCTGGGATGTGATTTACATATTATATATGTACATATACACATATGTATATATACAAATAGAGAAAATTTTACAAATAAGAAAACGCATATGAAAGCTTATACAACGTAATTAAGACAACAATAAATATGAAATAATAAATTTTATTAAGAAGATATGGAAATGAAATTGAAAGCAAAAAAAATATAAATATTTATAAAACGGGAATATAACATAAGAATATAAATGCATAAGCAAATTAATGTTGATAACTGCAGATAGGAATTTCATCACAGTCCCGCTGCTTTTCGAAAACACTGAATCTTTTGAAAAGCGCCCAATATAAAAATTAGTTTGAAGACTCTTGCCCAGATTGTTTTTGTCAAAAATGCTCTACCTATATTTTTGCTTTTGTTGTAGCGATATGGATACTTCCCGAACATTTTTTGTAGTCTTATCAATGTTGGTGGTCTTTTACCGGATATAGAGCCGACACGTTCCGTTAACACGCACCATTAATATACTAGCCCGACTATTTGGAAAACGATTTAATATGACCACATTGAAACTTCTAGGCTATCGCGCCCCCATCTCCTTGTTCCATGAGGAGTTTGGGGTCGTACGAGCCGATGTATCGTATGATACGTGCATATTTTTAACAGGATTTGCTTTAGCGATTGGGCTGATATAGGGCAGCTTCTATATCAGAATTCGATTAAAGAACGAATTCAGAATTTGTTCGAATTACGCGTTATTTCAGTATGAACTCAATATTTTAGAGCTACAACAGAGTGTTTATGGAGCTGGGATAGGGCATAATACAAAAAAAGATAGAGATATGTCGTTTTTCAAACGGAACCCTTAAATGCTCAAAAAAGTTTAGAGAATTTCAAATAAAAATTCAAAACTTTTGTAAAACTTTCTCCAATTTACGAACTTTTCGTAAACGTTTTTGAGATTGATGTGCATGGTTTCAGTTAACATTATAGAAGTTTTTGCTTAAATATCGAAAAGACAATTTCAATGATGAAAAATTCAAAGAACTCCAAAAAAAAAGTTAGAAATTTGCGTATAATTTTCTCGAATTTTCGAATTATTTCAAAAACATTTTTTTAAAAATGATTTGCATAGTTTTATTTAAAAAATTTATGAAGTCTTTTTCTTAAGATATCGATAATAAAAAAAAAAATAATTTAATTGACAAAAATTCAGAGAACTAAAAAAAAGAGTTCGAAATTTTTTGCGAAGTTTTCTCGAATACTCGAATTTTTCACAAGCGTTTCCGATACAATTTTTACTGACGAAAAATTAAGAGGACTACAAAAAAAAGTACAGACTTTTCGCGCAATTTTCTTGTTTTTTTTTTTTTAAACGCGTTTTAGGATTTGCTTAACAAATTCGTAACAAAATTCACGGAAGTTTTTACAAAACAAAAGTTCGAAATTTTCTCAAATTTTCCAAATTTTTCAAAATCATTTTTGACAGTTTCAGTTACAAAATTCATAAAAGTTTTTTCTTAAAATATCGAAATAAAAAAATTTAACTAACGAAAAGAAGACTCAAGAAAAAAAAAACAAGTTGGAAATTGTTTGCAAAATTTTTTCGAATTTTCCATTATTTTCAAAACTGTATTAGAAATCGGTTTGTAAAAGTTACAAAATTTAAAAAGTCTTTGCCTTAAAATAGCGAAAAAAAGAAATAAAAGAACATAGTTGACAAAAAATTCAGAAAACTAAAAAAATGTGTTCGAATTTTTTGTAAAATTTTCACGAACTTTCGAAATTTTTCGGAAACGTTTTTGAGATTGAGACCATACACTTTCGGTTACAAGAATCAATAGAGTTTTAGCTTGAATATTGGAAAAAGGAAAACGATTTAAATGAAGAAAATTTCAGAGAAACGCAAAAAAAGTACGAAATTTTCGCAAAGTTTTCTTGAATTTTTTCAAAAATATTTAACAAACCGGTTGGCATAGTTTTAGTAAGAAGATTTATGAAGTCTCTCGCTTAAATTAAATTATCGAAACTAAAAAAATTAAATAATTGACAAAAAATTGAGACCACTCAAAAAAAGTCATCGAAATTTTCGGAAAAATTTCTCGAATTTTTTCGAAATACGTTTTAGAAATTGGTTTTCCGTTGGTCCAGCTACGAATTTCATAGAATTTTTTGCTTGAGTATCAAAAAAAAACAAAAAACTAAAATTACGAAAAATTTAGAGAACAGCAAAAAACAAGCTCGAAATTTTCGTAAAAATTTTCTCATATTTTCGATTTTTTTTTTAAATATTTCAGTATTTTTTTGCATAGTTTTGTTTATAAAATTTACGAGGTCTTTTTCTTAAAATATAGAAAATAAAAGAAGAATTTTGCTGTCGAAATTTTAAAAAGTTACCGCTGTTCGCTCCTCTATATTCGAATGGCCGAGTCTGTAGATCAAAACCTGACTTCTTGGGCAAAGAAGACGTCATAACTTAAAATGGTGTTACTGTGTCCGGTTAGGTCCCGGAAAATCTTAACGACTCTATCATTTACTGATGTGTGTATTTATGCAAAAAGCAGCAAATTAGCTAGACGAGAAATGTGTTCGTAAAAAATGTCTCATTAAATAAAAATGTCTTAAAGCAAAAAAATTAAATAGCTAAAACTTATTAAAAGATCGACCGTTTCTTTAAATATATAAAATATGCGTGGGAAATCCGGTTGTTTTTAAAAATCTCTACACTCAAACGTGTTACTGAATATAAATATTTGTGCGTGTTACCCAAAAAACTATACATAAAACAAAAAGAAGAGGAAATCAGAAAAAATTAAATAAAAGAGTAAAGCTAACAAAAGAAATTAAAAAAATTTTAAACAAGAAGCTTAAAAATCAACAAAAAAGGTGGGCTGTGTATAAACATGCATATATGATGTATAGAAAAATATAAAAAAACACACACTTATACACATACAAATGCATAAATCTCATAGATGATTAAGACAAATTTATATGGCCAACGCTCGCACAAAGTGCTTCACAAAAGAAAATCGTGCTAGCAAAGATTATAGGTGAGCTATCTAATATTATATCTCTGTATAATATAAAATGTGAATGCATGAATGATATATACTAAAAAGTTGAATATATATAATACAACAAACATCTACAGAGACACTGATGTGCATGATGATGGAAAGCGCAATGAATATAATCAATTAAAAGTAAAGCAACATAAAAGAAATTGAAAGGAATTATAAAAATTTTATAAAAATATATAAAGAGTGAAAATAGATTATAAACAAAAACCTATTTAATAACATAATTGTATATATATGTTATTTAAAGAAGTATAAACGCATACCACCGTATGTATATGTGTGTGTGAATTGCATATTCTAAGCATTGTTATTTAAGTGACGAATCAAAAGAATAAATAAATTACAAAACAGAGTGGTGTTGTTGGATCTTTGTATCAAAACAATTAAATCTAAATAATAAAACAAGTATTAAAAAGAAAATAATTCGAAATTCTAGCATTTGTAATCTTTAGTAATTTTAAGTGCGCGTCATCATCCTAAAGAATGCAAAAAGTATTTGTGATTTGATTTTTTATGTTATACAAGTTTTTTGCCGACAAGCATAAGTGCGCAGACTAAAAGCATTTTATGTAAAAACGTGAATATTAACCATTAAGAAGAATGCCAAATGCTTTGCTGTAAACATAGGTAATGTATAGATATATATAGATGTACAGCTGCGAAGATGAAAATAGCAGTGGATATTTTTTAATGAAATTTCGTTAACTAAATTTTTTGTCCACAGTTAAATAACTTACATGCATTCTGTTACTGAAACTATGCAAGCAAATTTCAAAAAAAAAATAAATAAATGTAAGGCGCGATAACCTCCGAAGAGATCTAAGGCCGAGCTTCTCTTCCAATTTGCGTCGTGCTCCTCTTGATTTTTCCCTACAAATTGGCCGGACGGGACCTACATGTTTTATGCCGACTCCGAACGGCATCTGCAAGGCAGATGAGTTTTCACTGAGAGCTTTTCATGGCAGAAATACAATCGGAGCGCTTGCCAGACACTGCCGAGGGGCGACCCCGCTTAGAAAAATTTTCTTCTAATTGAAATATCTTATTTCTAAAATTTTGATGTTGCTTTGCCCGGGAGTTGAACCCAGGGCATACGGTGTGATAGGCGGAGCACGCTACCATCACACCACGGTGGCCGCCAAATTTCAAAAACGTTTTCGAAAAAATTCTAATATTGAAAAAAAAAATAAAAAAAAAAACATGTAAGGAAGGCTAAATTCGGGTGGAACCGAACATTACATACTCAGCTGAGAGCTTTGGAGACAAAATAAGGGAAAATCACCATGTAGGAAAATGAACCGAGGATAACCCTGGAATGTGTTTGTATGACATGGGTATCAGGTGGAAGGTATTAAAGAGTATTTTAAAAGGGAGTGGACCATAGTTCTATAGGTGGACGCCATTTCGGGATATCGCCATAAAGGTGGACCTGGGGTGACTCTAGAATGTGTTTGTACAATGTGGGTATCAAATTAAAGGTATTAATGAGGGTTTTAACAGGGAATGGCCTTTAGTTGTATATGTTAATGTTTTTTTCGAGATATCGACCAAAATGTGGATCATGGTAACCCAGAACATCATCAGTCACGTACCGCTAATTTATTTATATATGTAATACCACGAACAGTATTCCTGCTATGATTCCAAGGGCTTTTGATTTCGCCCTGCAGAGCTTTTTCATTTTCTTCTACTTAATATGGTAGGTGTCACACCCATTTTACCAAGTTTTTTCTAATGTTATATTTTGCGTCAATAAACCAGTCCAATTACCATGTTTCATTCCTTTTTTCATGTTTGGTATATAATTATGGCATTCCTTCATTTTTCGTAATTTTCGATATCGAAAAAGTGGGTGTGGTCATAGTCGGATTTCAGCCATTTTTTATACCAAGATAAAGTGAGTTCAGATAAGTACGTGAACTAAGTTTAGTAAAGATATATCGATTTTTGCTCAAGTTATCGTGTAAACGGCCGAGCGGAAGGACAGACGGTCGACTGTGTATAAAAACTGGGCGTGGCTTCAACCGATTTCGCCCATTTTCACGGAAAACAGTTTTCGTCATAGAATCTATGCCCCTACCAAATTTCACAAGCATTGGTAAATTTTTGTTCGACCTATGGCATTAAAAGTATTCTAGACGAATTAAATGAAAAAGGGCGGAGCCACGCCCATTTTGAAATTTTCTTTTATTTTTGTATTTTGTTGCACCATACCATTACTGGAATTGAATGTTGACATAATTTACTTATATACTGTAAAGATATTAAATTTTTTGTTAAAATTTGACTTAAAAAAATTTTTTTTAAAAGTGGGCGTGTTCGTCATCCAATTTTGCAAATTTTTAATCAGCACATATATAGTAATAGGAGTAACGTTCCTGCCAAATTTCATGATATCTTCAACGACTGCCAAATTACAGCTTGCAAAACTTTTAAATTACCTTCTTTGAAAAGTGGGCGGTGCCGCGCACATTTTCCAAAATTTTACTAGTGTTCTATTTTGGGTCATAAGTTCAACGCACCACCAAGTTTCATCGCTTTAGACGTCTTTGGTAATGAACTATCACACTTTTTCCGTTTTACGAAATTTTCGATATCGAAAAAGTGGGCGTGGTTGTAGTCCGATTTCGTTCATTTTAAATAGCGATCTGAGATGAGCGCCCAGGAACCTACATACCAAATTTCATCAAGATACCTCAAAATTTACTCAAGTTATCGTGTTAACGGACAGACGGACGGACGGACGGAGGGACGGACATGGCTAAATGAATTTATTTTTTCGCCCAGATCATTTTGATATATAGAAGTCTATATCTATCTCGATTAGTTTATGCCGTTACGGATTACCGTTATGCGAACAAAGTTAATATACTCTGTGAGCTCTACTCAGCTGAGGATAAAAGTGTTTGAAAGTTTCGAAACTGTTATTTATGAAAATTGAAAAAAAAAACTTCATTTATTTTATATCTGAAACTGTATTGAATATTTGAAAAAAATTCGAAAAAATTTTATGAAATTTTCGAAATTTTACTAAAGATATTTAAAAAGAAAATATAAATTTTGAAACTGAAAAAATTTTAAAAAAGTTTCTAATTTTTTATTTGAAACTATGCAAACCAATCTCGAAAAATTTTTCGACAAAATCGAAAATTCGAGACAGTCTTACGTATATTTCGAACAAAATTTCCAAGATTCGAAAAAATCTTGCGAAAATTTATCCAACCTTTTATTTTCGATAACTGAAGATATCGGTATTATAAATTTTTAAGTGAGACAATACAAAACAATCTTAAAAACGTTTTCGAAAATAATTAGGATATTGAAAAAAAAATTCGAAAAAATTTTACGTAAATTTCGAAGTTTTTATTTACGATGATTGAAAAAAAAACGTAATATATTTTTTAACGGAAACTATGCAAATCGATCTCAAAAACATTTTCGAAAAATTCGAAAAAGTTCTAGGATTCGAAAAAACGTTACGAAAGTTTCGAATATTTTATTTTCGATAATTGGAAAAATCACTATAATTAGTTTTTTAATTGAAACTATGCAAACCAATCTCGAAAAAGTTTTCGAAAAATTCGAAAATTTGAGATAGTCTTACGAAAATTTTGAGTATTCTATTTCAAGTTTGCAGATATTTTGTATAAATATGTAGTTTTGTGGCGCAATCAATTTTTGTCTGTAATTTTAGTAGTGCAAAATATAAATCTTTCCAAATTAGCCTTAATTTTTAGTAATTTTATGGCCGAATCGTGTTTCAGATTTTCTTCTATATCTTACCAATATTGAAGATGTGGAAGTTTGGATGTACGGATATCCACTGGAAGAATTTATTGGCAATTGTTTTTCGAAAAAGTGGAGGTGGAGTCCTATATTAAGGTTGACGACAAAGTGGAAGCGACGGGACCTATATGTTTCATACCGACTCCGAGCGGCATATGCAAGGCAGGTGAGTTTTCACTGAGAAGCTTTTCATGGCAGAAATACACGCGGAGTGCTTCCCAAACACTACCGAGGGGCGACCCCGCTTAGAAACATTTTCTTCTAATTGAAAAAACTTGTTTCTAAAATTTTGATGTTGCTTTGCCCGGGACGTGAACTCAGGACTTTCAGTGTGGTAGGCGGGGCACGTTACTACCACACCACGGCGGCCTAACCCTAAACAAAAAGTTAGAAAATTCCGTAAAATTTTCGAAAATTCATAGAAGTTGTTTCTTAAAATATGTTAAAAAATCAAATTATTATAAACTATTTCTTCCGTTCCTATTTATTTTATGTACAATCCTTATGCCTTTCTTTTGATGTCCATAAGCACTCACACCAAATTACATTTTATTTTCCTTTCATTTCACTAGACTTACGGTCAGTAAAAGTGACTGCTAAAATAATCATCATTCACAATATTATAAACATCATAACAATCCTGCTTTTTCTTCCATCTATTTTTCTGTTTGCTACATTCTTTATTTACTTTGGCTTCTTATTCCCTAAGGCAGAAACTTAATCTGTTTTGGTTTTCCATTCATTTGAACATAGATCATAATGGAAAAGCCGATAAGTTGATAAATATGGGTGGGCGCAGCTCTCAAAGCATTTACTATTGACGTAAGATTGGCTGAGATAAAAAAGAGACAAGAGTGGCACATGACCGGCTGCAGGAAAACGCTTGAAAACAAGAGTGAGTCTACATAATGTCAATAATCATAGAACGTTCACTTGAATACTTAAACGAGAAGACCGTAGGCTTAATATGGTCACATTAATTAGATCTGAGCAGTGACAGAAAAAGAAGGCGATCCGTGCTGCAGGATGAAGCGGTTGAGTATATATTATGTTCGTATCCTGCATGCCAGATTAGGGCTACAACTAAGTTTCATCAGTGGCTTAACATCTAGGTCTAAAAGCAGAAAGTAGGTATGGTCCTACAAAACTTCTAGTAAGATTTTGGGAATAGAGCAGAGTTAATTTATAAGATAAGTCCTAATTCATGATAAGGCTATGCATTTTCGTCGCAGTAAATTTTATGATAGCTCTGCGGACACACTCAGTACATGGTGGCTTTTTACGGACCGACCAGTTTCACCTAATCCAAAAAAATGATTTCCGAATTCATATTTATAAAATTTCAGTTCTCTAGCTTGCCAGGAAGTTACTCAATAATCTATTGAAAGATACCAGGTATTGATTCGTGCCCCACCTAGCAGATTTTTTTTTTATAGAAATGTGAGGTTGCAATTTTGTAGCTCAATAGGAAACATTTTAAAACTTGATAGAAAAATTCTTAATACCTCGACCCCGGCCGCCTATGGGAATTTTTACCTTTCTTCAATGTATTGCCACTGGGTTCTCACGTGGATGTCTGGTATTACGTTTGTCAATTGGAAGTTCCTCAAAAATTAATTGCAATATTCCATCCCAGCCGTAAGATTTTCCGAAATATATAGATTCGTGCAACAACTAGCGAAACTTTTTGAGTTACGTGCTACAGTGCTATTGAACACTAAACCATATTATAAATTCATGTTTTAATGGAAGGCGGATCCCAACATTCCTTATATCATAGAATATTTCTAATTATCTCGACCTGTGCGACACCTAGCGGATTTTTTATTAATCGAAGTATCGAGGTTACGTTAATACCGATCCCCAGATTCTTTATCTCAAAAGATATTTTTATTTATACTGACCAGTGCGACACCTAGCGGAATTTTCAAGGTTTCTAGTATCTATCTCAATGAGGAACCACGTAAAATTAGAAATTACTCAAAAACTGATCCCAATTTTTCCATTTACTATGGCGCAGTTTGCGGAAATTTTGCCTCCTTTTGTTACTTGGCGCGCTGATCTTTGTAAGGTTGGGTTTGACTGGTTGTTGTGTGAGTACCTCACATAGAATGAGTTTGCTGCCAGGAGTTTGCTCAACAAACAAACTGAAAACCCCCATCAGAAACAAGGAACTATGGTATAAAACAATTGGAACATACTAGAAGCTTTTTAGGATCTACTTGCTGCTTATAGATCTGATAGCAATGCCACTCCTTATAGCTTGCGAGCACAAAACGTCGATCGTTTCGTTCTTCAACCCGTTCTTCCTATATCTGCTATCACTGACAATCCCTTATTTAAAGGTATGTGACGCTAGAAGGCAGTGTCCTCTCCGAGTACCCATCATGAGTCTACAGTCCCCTCTTTTCAATGATGGGAGTAACTTTGTTAATCTAAAGTTGTAAAACCTGCACGTGATATTCGATACCTCGAAGCCCCGCGCTTGGCTCAACGCATTTCTTGATTATTAGATAATATGCTTCTCTCGCCTCCTTTTAACTTTGCCCAATCTAATTGATTCGACTATGGTGCAAACTTTGAGGAATATACCATGCTTTTTCATTCTCATCTATTCCATATGCTCAGGGACACAATATTAATTCCTTTCGAAATTCTTTCCAGTTAAGCTATTTTTCTCCAGTGTTTCTACTGCTTTAGTTACGGCAACAGCTTTCGCCTGATCTAAGTGTAAGGTTTTAAGTTTTCAGCTTGAGAAGAAGCTACTTAAGACTTGATCGCTGAAATCTACATGACCCGCAGCGTTCTTCTAAATATCTCTAAATATCGGGAATTCGGCCCCACCTGAAAGAATTTCATGCCCTAAATCAAGGTACCCTCGTCACCTAGCGACAGCTTTTCCTTCATGTTGCATTATCGCTGGGTTCTGAAATATGTTTAGGTTTGAATTAACAAAAGCTTTTCAAAAATATATTGCAGGATTCCCCCAACTTTGTACCGAAATTAGAGGATATACATGAAGCCGACAAAAATTTTTATCTTAAAAGATCAATCGAAACAATGAAGGAAACTTAATCCCGGTATCAACCCTGGTATGCCGGAATTATTTCATGAAACTTGAAAAATCTTGCGACTGCAAAAATTTACATTTCTAAATGCCAATTGATCTCAAATTCCTATTTGAATATTTTATTGAATCAATAGCGTACGCCGCAGACTTTGTTTGGTCCGAAAATTAGTTTGCGTACATTCAAAAATTTAGTCTCGCTTCACTATCTCACCTCTCCCCTTCTTCTCTATATTCCATTTTTCTTATAATTCTTGTCCATCCTCCATTCCATTTCTCTTCCTCCCACTTGTCTATCCCCCTCCACTCCCAAACCTATTCCCATTCACACACCCACTCCTACTTCCGCTTAACTTCACATTCACACTTTCAGTCCTTGTTCTACCCCCACTACAACTCTCTCTTCCTTTCTGTCTCCCTCTCTCACCAGGCCGGCCAATTTTGTTTGTATAAACCTTCACGCACCTATATGAAACTAATGCAATTTTTAAAATCGCTTTCATTTTTATAAATATGACCATAAACCAAATCTCCTACTCGATAATATCCCTACCTGCGATGTTATTACTCTACCAGTAAACAGATGCATTTATTATATTTTAGTTCTGCAATAAAAAAAATTTAAAACTTGCCTCTTCCCTTTCTCTCCATATTTGATCCCTGTCTCCCCTCCGTATCTTCTCCCTTTTACATTCTCGATCTTTCTCTCTTCTTCTCTCATTTTTTCCCCTCCTCAACCATCCTATATTCTTCTTAATCTCCTTTCTTAAGCATGCTTCCTCCCTTCTCATCTTCCCTTCGCACTTTTTCATTTGTATCTCCTTTTTCTACTCACACTTTCTTCCTTCTCCCTAACCCTCCGTTCTCTCTCTTCCCCTCGTATATTCCCACCCCAATCCCTTATTTTCCTTTTTCGAAAGGCTGAGTGAAGAATACATTTCGAAAAAATTGCATCAATAACGAGATTTTGTGCAATAAAATGTTTTTTCAAGTATTATCTTTGTCAAAGAGGTATCCCTGTAACGAATTTCAAGCGACTCTCATGATAAATGAGATATTTTGGAATAGGTGGGTTCCGGGTCAATTCACAGATAGAAAAGATTGTTAAATAATGAGCTAGTCAGGAAAGTACCCTTATACCAAATTTCAAGCAAATCGCACTATAAACTGTTTTATTTAGATTAGATCGGATTTTGGTCCACTTATCTGGTCCACTTCTCTCCCCCTAAAAACCATCCTCGTACTGCAAAGAATATTACAAAAAAAAAAGAAAGAATTACATAAATCGGTCCAACAGTTCTCGAGTTTTATGCTTAGAAACACATTCAGCGACAAATTTTTTATATTTTTTTTCATATGTAGATTCAGGCAGTCTTTTAATAAAAACTCACATTTCCCGTGCTACCTTTCACAATTCCTCTTTCGTAAATCTGGCTAAAACTGCAAATTTCCCTCCATTCTACAGCTCGCTAAATAATCTTTCAAATTAGCATATTTTTCTTTGTTCTCGCTTAAAAATTTTTTTGCTTATAAATTATCCCACCACATCAGGTAATGACTGAAGGTTGAGTCCCATTGTTTGTAGTAGCCGCCGAAAGGCAAACAAATTTGCGGGCTAAATAAAAATCGCTTGCCATTGACATGATTACTTTACACGTCTCATTAATGTTCATACATACATGTTCAATTGTACTACATACATATAGCTGCGACTATAAAATTTGTAATACAGTTATAATTTATTAATGGGATTTTATTTCATTTGATATTTCTGATTTTCATTGAGTTTTATTACAGCCCCTTTATAAATAATGTTAAATTGCTTGAGGGTGTCGACTTGCGCTAATGGAAATATATTTGAACTTAACGAGTGAATGCTTCGCCCACAAAAGTTGTGCGTAGATTAGGGTGTGCCAAAAACAAAATATATATTTGTTGTTATTTTGGTATTGTGAAAGTATTGTTCAAGCCAAAGAAATTTCAGCTTTTTATTATAAACTTTTAAGAGTGTCTCAATGGGTCTTTAGATGTTCCATACAAATCGTATTTAATTCTTATTTGGAATGGTAAACAAAAAGCGCCACAAAGATTTTTTGCAAAGTTGACTCCTTAAGTAGTTATTCGAAGTCAAAATTCAACCCTAAAATATAAAAGATTGAGAATCTAAGATTTGGAACTAGCCAAAAACGGCGCATCCCTCGAAGCTTGCTCCGTAGACGTCCCAATTGGATTGAGCGAGATTAAGAGACGGTGAGAAGTGCACATGATCGACGAAACGGGAAAGGCGGCGACCCAAGCGCAGGGCTACAAAGTGCCGAAGATTATGTGTAGGTCTAACAACCTTAGACTTATAAAGTATTTTCTATCATTAAAAAGAGAGCACTGTAGAATCATAACGGATACTCTGACTGAACACTACCTTCTGGCGTCCCATGCCTTTAAAATAGGCTTGGGCAGCGATAGCAGATGTAGGAAGTACGGGTTGGAGAAGGAAACGATTTGCCATGTTTTGTGCTCGTGCCCTGCGCTTGCCAGGCGTGATACACCTGTCAGATCTAGATGCAGCAAGTGGCATAGGTAGACAGTAATCTGTCATGGAAGCTCAACGTGGAGGAGAGGGTCAAGAAGGCCTCAACGGCACTCTATGCATGTAAAAGAATGCTGGGGTGTACGTGGGGCCTATCGCCCTCTCTTTCTCATTGGGTTTTTACAGCGATTGTAAGCCCTATTCTATACTATGGAGTTCTTGTTTGGTGGAAAGCCACACAAAAAACAACATACCTCAAAAAATTAGAGGGGGTATGCAGACTATCGATGCTTTGCATTACGGGAGCCCTGAAAACAACCCCGACGGCTGCACTGTATGCCATTCTGCACATTCCACCTGTAGACCTGGTAGCAAAGAACAAAGCGTTAACGACCGCAACCAGGCTCGATGCTTCGGGGCAGCTTGAGCGCCGACCATATGGCCATAGTAGTATAGCGTCCTCAGTCACAAGACGAACAGACTACATGATTCCCTACCTGCACTTTGAGGGAGATCTCAAGGCTACAATAGAGGTGGACGGTTGGCGCAAGGGTGCGCAAATGGCGGACGAGGCGATACATGTGTACACCGATGGTTCCAAAATAGTGGAAGGAGTAGGGTCTGCGGTATACTGCGCTGATCCGGAATTAAGCAGATCCTACAGGCTGCCGGATTACTGTAGCGTTTTCCAAGCGGAAATATTAGCCGTAACCAAAGCAGTAGAAACCCTGGAAGAGAATAGCTTAATCTGCAACCGTGTTAACTTTTATATTGACAGTCAAGCAGCAATTAAGGCAATAATCTCGCATAGCACAGCATCTAAATGCGTGTTAGAGTGTAAGCAGTCTCTGGAGAGAATCGGGACAGGGAGAAGCATAAATCTATATTGGGTCCCAGGGCATATGGGAATAGATGGGAATGAAAAAGCGGACGAATTAGCTAAAAAGGGCGCATCCCTTGAAGCTTGCTCCGTAGACGTCCCAATTAGATTGGGCGAGATTAAGCGATGGCGAGAGGTGCACATGATCCACCAAGCAGAAAAGGCGTGGGTTCAAGCGCGGGGCTGTAAAGTGTCGAAGATTATGTGTAGGTCTTACAACCTTAGACTAACACAGTTGCTTCTATCATTAAAAAGAGAGGACTGTAGACTCATGACGGGTATTCTGACTGGACACTGCCTTCTGGCGTCACATGCCTTTAAATTAGGCTTGGTCAGTGATAGCAGGTGTAGGAAGTGCGGGTTGGAGGAGGAAGCGATCGAGCACATTCTGTGCTCGTGCCCTGCACTTGCCAGGCTAAGACTCCAGCTATTAGGAGTGATACAGCTGTCAGATCTAGAAGCAGCATGTGGCTTAAGTCCTAGGAAGCTTCTAGTATTTGCCTAGAGGACGGAGTTATTTTATAACATAGGTCCTGGTTTTTGATAGGGTTTTTCAGTTTGGTCGTTAAAACAAACTTCTGGTAACACTACGGACTCAATCAGTCTATGTGAGGTCCTCTTGGACCGGCCAGTTCAACCTACCTACCTTAACCTCGAATAACTACTAAACGAGTCAACTTTGCATAAAATCTTTACAGACGTTTTTTGTAGACCATTCAATTTCCAGTAATTTGAGTACTAAGGGTTATAGTTCTGGTGCACTTTTTATAAGAACTTGAAAATGCGCCATATGATGTGTATGGAAAAATTAAAATCGCGTTGAAAAATTAAAATAAAATGCTGACATTTTTGCAGACTATCTTTTTGAATGTCCTGAACAATATTTTCAGTATAAAAAATGGAAAACGATGTATTATTATTTTTTGGACCACCCTAATATAGCTGGCGTATTTCAGTTTACTGCGCTATATTTACGATATATGTATGAATGTACCCATGCTTATATGTGTGGATATACTAAATAAATCTGATGAGATAATTAAATGGTATTACATCTTGTTTTAGTGTTTATATTTAATCTCGATCTAAAAGGGGAATGTTTTGGATAAATTTTATTCTTTGACAAGGTTAGATTAAATTGAACTATTCGGATTGTAAGTATTTGATACAGACTGATTGTGTCCTCAGATTTACCTCAAGTTGGTTCAACGATCAAATTGAGAAAGCTCATCAATACCCAAGTAAGTTTACGTTGGGTAGTAGTTATCCAGTTAAGGCTTTTATGTAAATCCGTTGTGTTACCGTATACGCACTCTAACGGTAAAACCTGCTTCCAGTTATTTAGAGAAACACTGCGTGGCAACGACAAAGCTTCAAATAATGCTCACATCTGGAAATCTACTGCGGAGAGTTGAATACATCCCGACCGTGATATTTACGCCTCGTCATTGCAGATGCTGGACAGCTGAGCAAAAAGTGACTGGATGATTCACCTCGTCCTGCTCCCAGCAACTAATACATTTGAGGCTGGTACCAGTATATTTAGGTGCAACACATAGACTCCCAATGGGCAGTGCCCTGATAACACACCAAAAACCATGGAAAGATGAGCTTTTGTAAGGCAGAGAGCCAGTTGCCAGCAGAATCCCACGTTCAGGCTGTCCGAACAAAAAAATCAGCCAGACAGCTGCCAGAGTTATATCAGCCGGTGGTTGGGAGTATGAGTGGTGAATGTGGCAACAGGAGCAGAAGCCGGCGCATAGTAGTTTCGGTCGGAATACTAAGAAGGTTCTTTACACAAGCTTATTTCTTTCGTCACGAAGCCGTATTGCCGCCTGGGTTGTCGCCAAATTTCCCGCAATGTCAACAGGGTGCAAATTGGCCATTGCGTTTAGTTCCAATGTAGGTTTTAAACAAAATCCAGGACCAAGCTAATTGTTACTTTCAGTACAAATTGCTTGAGCCTAAATTATACAATATGCGGACATCGGATTACCTACATATCTGGTATTATGTTTGTAGCTCAGAGAGAAGCCTCTTAGAAATTGATCGTTAGATTCTACGTTTACTAAAATATCTAGATCAGCGCGACACCTAGCGTAACTTTTTGACTAATGTGTTAAACTGTCATTGAATTCTGAACCAAATTTTTAATTCCAGGTCTTTTACTCAACGAGAATTTACTTAAAGGCCACCACTATAGCGCTACCTGATCTTGTATGAATTTTTATACTCAGTTGAGCAGAGCTCACAGAGTATATTAACTTTGATTGAATAACGGTTGGTTGTACAGGTATAAAGGTATCGAGATAGATATAGACTTCCATATATCAAAATCATCAGTATCGAAAAGAAATTCGATTGAGACATGTCCGTCCGTCCATCCGTCCGTCTGTCCGTTAACACGATAACTTGAGTAAATTTTGAGGTATCTTGATGAAATTTGGTAAGTAGGTTCCTGGGAACTCATCTCAGATATTTAAAATGAACGATATCGGACAATGACCACGCCCCTTTTTCGATATCGAAAATTTCGAAAAATCTAAAAACTGCGATAATTCCTTACCAAATCCGGATAAAGCGATGAAACTTGGTAGGTGAGTTGAACTTATAACGCAGAATAGAAAACTAGTAAAATTTTGGATAATGGGCGTGCCACCGCCCACTTTTAAAAGAAGGTAATTTAGAAGTTTTGCAAGCTGTAATTTGGAATTCGTTGAAGATATCATGATGAAATTTGGCAGGAACGTTACACTTATTACTATATGCCTGTTTAATAAAAATTAACAAAATCGGAGAACGACCACGCCCACTTTTTAAAAAATTTTTTTTTTAAATTCAAATTTTAAAAGAAAAGTTAATATCTTTACAGTATATAAGTAAATTATGTCAAAATTCAACTCCAGTAATGATATGGTGCAACAAAATACAAAAATAACAGAAAATTTCAAAATGGGCGTGGCTCCGCCCTTTTTCATTTAATTTGCCTAGGACACTTTTAATGCCATAAGTCGAACAAAAATTTGCCAATCCTTGTGAAATTTGGTAGAGGCTTAGACTCTAGGACGATAACTGTTTTCTGTGATAAAGGGCGAAATCGCTTGAAGCCACGCCCAGTTTTTATACACAGTCGACCGTCTGTCCTTCCGCTCGGCCGTTAACACGATAACTTGAGCACAAATCGATATATTTTTACTAAACTCAGTTGACGTACTTATCTGAACTCACTTTGTATTGGTGTAAAAAATGGCCGAAATCCGACTATGACCACGCCCACTTTTCGATATCGAAAATTACGAAAAATGAAAAAAATGCCATAACTATATACCAAATACGAAAAAGGGGATGAAACATGGTAATTTTATTGGTCTATTGACGCAAAATATAACTTTAGAAAAAAACTTGGTAAAATGGGTGTGACACCTACCATATTAAGTATAAGAAAATGAAAAAGTTTTGCAGGGCGAAATCAAAAGCCCTTGGAATCTTGGAAGGAATACTGTTCGTTGTATTACATATATAAATAAATTTGCGGTACCCGACAGATGATGTTATGGATCACCCTGGTCCACATTTTGGTCGATATCTCGAAACGCCTTCACATATACAACTAAGGGCCACTCCCTTTTATAACCCTCATTAATACCTTTAATTTGATACCCATATCGTACAAACAAATTCTAGAGTCACCCCTGGTCCACGTTTATGGCAATATCTCGAAAAGGCATCCACATATAGAACTAAGGCGCACGCCCTTTTAAAATATTAATTAACACCACTCATTTGATACCCATATCGTACAAACAAATTCTAGAGTCACCCCTAGTCCACCTTTATGGCGATATCTCGAAAAGGCGTCCACCTATAGAACTAAGGCACACGCCCTTTTAAAATACACATTAACACCTTTCATTTGATACCTATATTGTACAAACGCATTCTAGAGTCACCCCTGGTCCACTTTTATAACGATATTCCGAAAAGGCGTCCACCAGAGAACAAGGGCCCACTCCGTTTTAAAGCACTTATTAAGACCTTCCGTTTGATACCCATATTGTACAAACGCATTCTAAAGTCAACCCTGGTCCACTTTTATAACGATATTCCGAAAAGGCGTCCACCTATAGAACTAAGGCCCACTCCCTTTCATTTGATACCCATATAGTACAAACAAATTCTAGAGTCACCCCTGGTCCACCTTTATGGCGATATCTCGAAAAGGCGTCCACATATAGAACTAAGGCCCACGCCCTCTTAAAATACTCATTAACACCTTTCATTTGATACCTATATTGTACAAACGCATTTTAGAGTCACCCCTGGTCCACTTTTATAACGATTTTCCGAAAAGGCGTCCACCAGAGAACAAGGGCCCACTCCGTTTTAAAACACTTATTAAGACCTTTCGTTTGATACCCATATTGTACAAACGCATTCTAAAGTCAACCCTGGTCCACTTTTATAACGATATTCCAAAAAGGCGTCCACCTATAGAACTAAGGCCCACTCCCTTTCATTTGATACCCATATAGTACAAACGAATTCTAGAGTCACCCCTGATCCATCTTTATGGCGATATCTCGAAACGGCGTCCATCTATAGAACTTAGGCCCACGCCCTTTTAAAATACTCATTAATACCTTTCATTTGATACCCATATCGTACAAAATAAATTCTAGAGTCACCCCTGGTCCACCTTTATGGAGATATCTCGAAACGGCGTCCATCTATAGAACTTAGGCCCACGCCCTTTTAAAATACTCATTAATACCTTTCATTTGATACCCATATCGTACAAAATAAATTCTAGAGTCACCCCTGGTCCACCTTTATGGCGATATCTCAAAAAGGCTTCCACCTATAGAACTTAGGCCCACTCCCTTTTAAAATTATCATTAACACATTTCATTTGATACCCATATCGTACAAACAAATTCTAGAGTCAGGCCTGGTCCACCTTTATGGCGATATCCCTAAATGGCGTCCATCTATAGAACTATGGTCCACTTCCTCTTAAAAGAGTATTCCATTTGATACACATGTCATACAAAAACATTCCAGGGTTACCCTAGGTTCTTTTTACAACATGGTGATTTTCCCTTACTTTGTCTCCACAGCTCTCAACTGAGTATGTAATGTTCGGTTACACCCGAACTTAGCCTTCCTTACTTGTTTTAGTTATTTCCAACCATGCGCCACCTAGCGAATATGACTGGATTCTGTAAACATCTCTAAGTTATCTCAAACCTTACCCCATCTAGAAAAATGTTTTTATTTGGTATTGTATTACACTCAAAGCTATGTGTACACTGAAAGAAAAAGACAGGTAAAATCAACCGAAATACGGGTCAATTCAACCGAAATTTCTGTTAATTTTTATCCATCGCAACAAGATGTTGAATCAACTGCGCACAAATCGTTGATTCATAATTGACCGTTTTAGTAGACAAATGAACAAAAAAAGTTGTTGCGACAGCTTTGTACAAAAGTACCTATGATGCCATATACATAAATAAATAAATAAATGTAAGGCGCGATAACCTCCGAAGAGATCTAAGGCCGAGCTTCTCTTCCAATTTGCGTCGTGCTCCTCTTGATTTTCCCTACAAATTGGCCGGGCGGGACCTACATGTTTTATGCCGACTCCGAACGGCATTTGCAAGGCAGATGAGTTTTCACTGAGAGCTTTTCATGGCAGAAATACACTCGGAGTGCTTGCCAAACACTGCCGAAGGGCGACACCGCTTAGAAAAATTTTCTTCTAATTGAAAAACCTTATTTCTAAAATTTTGATGTTGCTTTGCCCGGGGTGTGAACCCAGGGCATACAATGTGGCAGGCGGAGTACGCTACCATCACACCACGGTGGCACTTACTAACGGAACGTCAATTGGGCTTACATCAAATATGTTGGCACACATTAAACATTATACACTTTTACCAAATTTTATATTTTATAATTTATTTAATTTATAGCTTTGAACTTCGCTTTGCAAATAGAAATTTAAATAGTAGTCACAAAACTGACTCTCAATTCTTTCAGTTGCAGCTCAGCTCATTCTCAATTTCTTCTCTCGCATGTAGTTGCCACACTTGATTGTTTCGAACTTGTAGTATAAATGTTGGCGTAACATTTTAAAAAGAGAACTTGTAAGTTATAGAAAAGTAAAGAATCAAATCGCCGGAAAGTAATTCACAACTGGAGTAACTTTACATATAATACGGCAAGTTTAATTTTCGTAACACTTTAAGTTGAAACGAATCCAAAACAACTCAAACTTTTATGTTGACGGAAACATCAACATTAAAAAAGGATGTTTTTTATTGTCTTATTAAATTCGTTCGCGTGAGTGAAAATACTTAAAAACTTGAACAAAATGTTACTAACTTTGGAAAAATCCTGTTTGTTTAAAGAAAAATTTTTGCAGCAAGAGGGAGCAATTTTGCATTTCGCTTGGAGGAGAAGTTGCAAAATTGTACCCCATAAATAGGTGTCACGGTATCTCATAATTTTTTGCACAGTAAATTAAAAAAAGGGTTTTTCGTTTTTATTGATAACTGAAAAACTATTTTTTTGTTGTTTTCCCATTTTGTGTGTTTTTTAGGTTTGGTGATTTTCTTATTTTGATATTTTTTTTTAAACAAGTTAGAGAGCCCAGTGAGCGTAAAATTCTCTTTGAAATTTGTTCATGTATTGACTGTTGATAGCTGTTGAAATGACCAAAGAGATCAGTTGTGTTAACAGAAAAATCAGTTAGATTGACCAGGAATATGTCAATTTTTCAGAATTTTGTTAACTTAAGTGCGACAATTTCTCTTCTGTTGAAATGACTAAACTAATTTGTTCGTTTGACAAAGAACTCGGTCGAATTAACCATAATTCGATCAATTTCACCGAATCTCCGTTAAGTCAAGAACAACAGAACCGATTTGTTGATTTTACTAGCACCATTTCTTTCAGTGTAAAGTTTCTCTAGATTATCGGCACAGTTAGTGACAGCTCGAAGCAAATTTTTCAAATTCATAGGATGTTTTTAAATATCTTGTTCCATGCGCCATCTAGTGACATTTTTATCCCCTCATGTTGCATTGTCAGCGCCTTTTTTGTTTTGTTCTAAGTTTTAAGACTTTGGCTCTGAAGTTGAATGAAGTCGATTTTTTTATAAAGGAAGTAATAATAAACTTAAAAGTTTGAGGATCTGTCAGCAAAAATGTACGTGCTTCCGATTCTTCAAATGCTGTTTGTTACGCTTCTGTAATTCTTTTATGATTAAAGTAAATAAATTCGCTTAGCTACAATTGCTTCAGGACAAATATATCTACATATAGGTATGTACGTAAAATGAGCGTAGTCAATAAACAACTACAACACAATATGCTGGTTTTTAAGTTCGAAAATCCAAAGCTTTTGGTACAATCGAATATAAAAGTGGCAACAATAAAGGCATAAATACATTCGTACATATGTTAATAAACACTTGTCGTATATTTTTTTGTATATACATATGTATACACATTCATTCATATATAGCTACTTATTTACACATGTCGCATATATATTCATTTATAATTCAGTCGACGCAAATCACAATGTCAACAGGCAGACGAAAAAACAAAGTCGCGCGAATTTCTATTTTTATATAGAAAGCGAATTCGTTATTGTACCCTGTAGGAAAATCCTCAGCTTACTGTTCAAATAAGCAAATAGGCGCGGTTTACCTTCAAGGGGAGAAATATTTTTGCTGCAAAGCTTTTGATGGCAGAAATCCACGCGTAGTGATTGCCGAAAGAGGATACGAAAAAGAATAAAACGTCAAAAGTGCAAACCCAAATGTTTACTTAAGGTCTAAAATCAAATTTGAAGCTATCGAGATTTTCTCGCAGGGTTCTTCCTATGAACGTAGATACAAATATGTATATACATTTGGGTGGTTCGATTCTTCTATTAGCCTGATAACAAATTGATATTCTATCAAATTGCTTAGATAAGCATAAATTATTATTTAACTGTTAAGACCTTGGAATCTTCAGCATTAAGTTGAAGATAGTTATACGATAAGTGGTCACATTGTTTCAAATTTCGTTCGTTGCCGAACGGCCTACAAAGTGTTTTGGCAAGGCAGAAGGAGTTAAATAAGATTCGACACCACCATTATTAGACAAATTAGCAAATAAATGTTTTTGATAACAGTTTTGTCGATCTTTATACTCAGCACCCCAAGCTGCATGTACCGGCATATTTTGGTCTAATTTATTTGTTTTTCTAACTAGGCATATCTCCTCTGTATCGACTTCACTTAAATGCTTACAATCATCGCGAATTGGACTTAAAACGAACGTGACTATGTAGGCAGGGGGCGTCTTATGAAATGCTATGGTTTTCTCAGTGAAGCTAAGGACTGCACGATATGCTCTCCCGAAAAAGTTTCATAATGCCTTAAAAATACTGAGTCATTTACATTTCAGAAAACTCGTGGCTTTAGTAAAATTCAGCATAGATTTCAGTTAAATATGAACCACTCTAATGCACTTATATATTTATAGCCAGCTGTACTTGTACACAGGGTATAATAACTTTGAATGGATAACGGTTGGTTGTACAGGTATAAAGGAATCGAGATAGATAACTTCCATATATTGTAACGAATTTACTGAAATTCCTCTTATTTATAACCTTCTACTAAGGTTCGAATCACTAAACTTTTGAATAAATAACTCCCCTATTCAATAATGCAAAATGGCCTTTATTAAAGTACTTCACAATAACACTTATACTTCGCAACTGCCAACTTGCTTAAATCAAACTGATTTTCGTGCCTCTACTGTTGCCGTTTTTATACTGTCCTTGCCGACATATTTCTAGGCGTTTCTATTTCCAGAATTTACTAGTCAGTTATCAGCTATAAATATCCCATGCGCGTGTGTATGTGAGTAATACTTGCACAATTATTGCATACTTTCAGGAGTATCTCAGATATATGCATGTGGTTGTGCGTTGCTTCTCCGCTGCGTGTACGTACATATGTGTAGATATAATGATTAATTTGGTTATGTGCGTACAAGTCACTGCTTAGCATCGGCTTAGAGATGACAGCACTCCTTAATGTTGCTAGTATTCACTGCCCTCCACCTAAGTCTGATCGTCCCGATCAGACAAATATCTCGATCTAAACGCTGCTAGCATCTCCAAATGAACCACCCTTCTATTTCTTGGTTTCCCAATGGTTTCTATGCGGTAGATGGTATCACTGATCTTCTTCACGACTGTGTACGGGCCTTCCCAACTGCACCGAATTTTGGATGGAACACCTTTCCGCCGGTGAGGATTGCATCGAAGTACCAAATCTCCCTCCAAGAATCCTTCCGAATTATAGTTCTTGTCGTACATGTGTTTCATCCTACTACTCATCACCCTGGGCCGTTCCCTTACACTCTGTTATTTGGTCAATGAACTAATTCGCAGAGCTTGTGCTTGACGGATTGGCTTCGCATAATCAATTTCGTTCCCACGTTTCACAACAGTAGTGCGCCCTGGCTTGAAACTACCCTCGCATTCATTCTGGGAAATTCTTTCCTTCGTTTTTGTGCATCCATTTGGTTTTGTTAATGCCAGTGTTTCTCTGGCAGGTACTTTTGATTTCGCTTTATTTGGCCCATTCGTTCCATCAACCTTTACCTTTGACTTTCGTGTCCGTTGTCAAGTCTTCTCCCCAGCACTCGTTTACTGCTGAATCCTTTCTCCAAACTGAATTTAAGTGGCACATCCTGGTTCTTATAACGCATCACCCTTCTCTGCATATCGATCTTGATGTCATGGTCAACGAAGAAAACCACTCCCAATATGACTTCATCAACAATCCCCGCCTCGAATTTGTGTAGAACCATGACCTTCCAAATTAAAACTGCACAGATCACTTCTCCCAGGACTTGGTTATACTCGAGAGTGACCATACGCAACCTCGCTCCAGGTAATGGCTTTACTCTCTTGTTGACCAAATCAGATCTACTATCTACAGTCAGTACACGTTCTTTGCCATCCACATTCCCTCTGACGGTAAGACTGCTTGATTTCCTTCCAATTTGCGACACAGATATCACAGGACATTCAATAGCTGGGACAGGTTTTCGAACTTTACATCTGAATCGCTGTTGCTTATCTCCTCCAGCTTTGCGTTTACGGCCACCCAAGTTGGAACCACCAGGACCGGTGCTGCAATGACGAGCAATGTGACCCTGGTTACCGCACTTGGAACATTTGAATGCACCATTATTCTTCTGTTGCATTCCTTTTAAAGCTTCCAAAATTGCGTCTACCCACTCTGGCCTTTCTACTTCCACACGGCGTGCTCTGAAAACTGGCTTACACAGAAGCGACGCTGTTTCCTGAATCAGAGCATGTCATACTGTTTCTGCGAATGTTGGCTGTGGGTTTGCGTATGTATCTCGCTTTGATTCGACGCCTCGTATGCCATTTATAAAGCTCTGAACCTTTACCCTTTCAGTGTATTCCACGGGTGCGTCCGCATTCGCTAAATGTGCCAGCCTTTCAACATCCGACGCAAATTATTGCAATGTTCCACCAGGCCTCTGGAAGCCGTTCAGTAACTCCATTTGGTATGTCTGTCCCTTATGCTCAGTTCCGTATCGTCTCTATAGAGCGCCCATCAATGCTTCATAACAGTTCCGTTCGCCCTCTGGAATGGTTTGTAAAATCTCAGCTACAGGCCCTTTCAATGCCATGAACAGTGCAGCAACTTTATCTTCAGCATTCCAGTTGTTCACTGCTGCGGTCTTCTCAAACTCTAGCTTAAAGACCTGGAAAGGAATAGAACCGTCAAAGGATGGTGTTTTTACTTTTGGATTACTCGTTGAAACTGCTGGCCGATTTATTTGCAACTGCTCGATACGTCCACTCAAAGCATCCACCTCGGCCTCGATTTTTTCCTCTAACTGTACAATTTTTGTATCCTGAGCCTCCAGCTTCGATGATACCCTTATCTCCCGTGCCTTCAGCTGCGATGATATGCGGGCCTCCTGTGCTTTCAACTGCTCAGCCAATTGAGATGTCATATGTGTCTTCTGTTCTTCCAGTTGAGATGACATTTGTCTTTCTTGGGCTTCAATCTTGGATGTTTTACGGTTCTCCTGGGATTCTAGTTGTGTTTCCATCTTTGATGTAATCTGTGTCGACATTTCTGAAATACGCGTTTCTTGTGCTTCAATCTTTTATGTTATGCGTGTCTCCTGTGATTCTAGTTGAGATGCCATTGTCGATGTTTGAGCAGATATTGCAGCCAAAATCATGTTCAAGTCTGTGCTCGTAACTGTCTGCGATGTTTCGTTTTTCTCTTCAATTTTTGTTGTTGTCTCGGAGACATCAAGATGAAAGACACACTGTTGTTGTTGTTGTTGTAGCGATAAGGTTGCTCCCCGAAGTAGGCCGAGAATTTTTTTTTTATTTAATTGAAAAAAAAACTTTAAAATTTTTTTTATATTTTTTCCGAAAAGTACATTTAAAAACATATTTAAAAAAAAAAAATGATCCCAAACGGTCAATTTTTGAAAAAGTTATAAAAATATTTAAAACTTATTTTGAGTTGGAAAACGGTGTTTTTTTTTCAAAATGCTATAACTTTTTCAAAAATTGAATGTTTGGGATCATTTTTTTTAAATATGTTTTTAAATGTACTTTTTGGAAACAATACAAAAAAATTTTAAAGTTTTTTTTTCAATTAAATAAAAAAACAAAAATTCTCGGCCCACTCCGGGATTAGTGGGGATGATTGCAGAATTGATTGAAGTTTTTTATGAGAAAAAAGGGCGAAATTCGAAAAATCTCGAAAAACTGAAAAATTACAAAAAAAAAAACTTTAACATTTTTTTTGAACTTTTTCCGAAAAGTACATCTAAAGCCAAATTAAAAAAAAAAAATGATCCCAAACCGTCAATTTTTGAAAAAGTTATAGCATTTTGAAAACAAAAACGGTGTTTTTTTTAAAAATTCATAACTTTTTTTGAGTTGGATGAAAAAATTGGAAAAACATCTGAAAAACGCCTTTCGTAAGCTAGAAAAAGAAGAAAAACTTTCAGCCAATTCTAAAGGGGTCGGGTTCAAAATTGGTCGAAATGGGATGGAATACCCCATATGTATATTCTTTAAATATAAATTTGTAGGATATAAAGGAGTTTTCGCAAAAAAAAAAAAAATGACTTAATTTTAAGTTGGCGGCCGTCTTTGCATGATGCTAAATTCCTGTGGTTTAGCTTCGGAGGTTAATTTTTTGCAGAATAAAAATAAAGTAAAAGAATAAAATAAATATAGTTGGTAAAAAGGAATAGAAGTAGCAAATTTGCCAGTCAAACAAACCACCGCTGTATAGCTAAATGGTTAGCGCAGCATGCCGAAAGCGTACTGATGATGAAGGCTTAGCACCCTTCGAAATGGATCTATCTGCGAAGCTATGGCAGGTTGTCTGAAAAATTTTCTACTTATTATTCCAAAAACAAAAATACAATTTTTCAAATTTAGAAAAATTAAAAAATAACAATAATTATCATTAGAAAAAATTTATTGTTCTGGCCTTGAGCTCGATTCGAACCTTGAATGATTTATCAATAGGCCGATAAAAACAAAACAATTGAAAATAACAAATTATTAGATAAAATAAAGTAAAATGAAATAAAGTAAAATAAATTAAAACAAAATAAAGTAATATAAAATAAAAAAAAAATAAAAAAAAATAAAATGAAATAAACTAAAAAATTAAAATAAAATAAAATCAAATTAAACAAAATAATATAGAATAAGAATAAAAATAAAAAAATAAATTAAATTAAATTTAAATAAAGTAAAGGAAAATGACATAAAGGAAATCAAAATAAAATAAAGTAAATTAAGTAAAACTAAATGAAAAGAGAAAATGAAATGAAAAAAAAAAATTTTAGAAAGTCAAATAGAAATGAAACAAAATAAAATAAAATGAAAAACGTAAAATAAAAATAAAACAAAATTATATAATTTCAACTAAAATAAAGTTAAAGAAAATTAACATATGATACATGGCGACTGTGGAGTGGAGTATCATCCTCCATCTAAAGTTCTATCTCACGATATTTTTACAACAGAAATAATTAATAATTTGGTTGAAGAAAGCCCTTTCTCATTCTTGACATCCTGCCATTGGATCTAGCTGGTTATCGAGCGGCGGCAACTTCAGCCCTGCGCCTAAGAGAGTTGTCGTGATGGAACAGCAAGACCACAGGACACTCTAGTATAATAAACAAATACAGTTTTATTCCTCCCAGCACGGATCGCTGTGCGACCACAACAGTTGCGGAAACCAACTTTAAGATAAAAATTCCCAGTAGGAACAGAGTCGGATAGGTGGCTTGCTGTTGAGGGCAGTATTTCCATATAAACGGACGGCTCTAAGCTAAACGATAGAGTTGGAGGTGGTACATACTCAAGGGACCTTGAACTCCAGCTGTCGTTCAGACTACCCGACCACTGCAGCGTATTCCAGGCAGAAGTTTCAGCCATCATGGAAGCCGCAGCTATGTTAGTGACACATAATGTTGGCAAAAAAATCTTTATTTTCAGCGACAGCCAGGCTGCCATAAAATCTATTGGCTCCTACTCGTTCAAATTTTGAACGACCACTAAACTGTCGCCGATCTCTTTAAGAGATGGCCCAACAGAACCGTGTACACCTCACATGGGTCCTTTGACATAGGGACATTGAGGGAGACTGCATTGCAGATGAACGCGCTAAGCAAAGTATAAGCAGGCAGTTTCTTCCCGGCCAAGAACGCTTAGGTATGCCCCTGGCCACATGCAAGCTAATGCTAAAAGGACACATCCAACGTCAAACCGGCAAACAACACCGGGGTGTCGGACATCGAAGGAAACCTGACCAAAATGGGATCCTAAAAGATTCCGTCACGTGCACAACCTAATTAGGGATACAATTTCCACACTTGTGGAGGCATTAACCTTATAGGTATGTAACCACATTGCCTTTTAGGTAGGCATGCAGAAAGGTTAGGGGTTGTAAAGAGGATGACGAGAAGGAAGCGGTGGTTTACCTCATCTGCAACTGCCCGGCTCTAAGTGGCGCATGGTAGCGTTTTCTAGTTGCTCCCTTTCTAGATAATCTGAGCCAGGTTGTGGAACATGGCGTCAAGGACCTACTTGCTTTCATCAGGTCCTCGAAGAAGAAAGGTAATGGGGTATTTTTGTGGTATCACAGCCACTTCTACATAACCTAAGCCCTTTCTCATATTTTTCCAGTACCTTTTTCGCCATTCGCCAAAATGTTTTGTAGGATGTGAAAAAAGTTCTGAAATTTGGCGTTCTTCAGAAGTTTTCTTAGATAGAGTGGTTTTGAAACGGCAACTGATGGGGTGATATTCACTCAGATTTGGAAAAAAAGTTGGGTATTAAATTCTCGCCTAAATATTCAATCTATCAAACTTGCAATTCAAGAAAGTAAGTTTAATATTTTATAAAACTATTTATTACTTTTCATAGTGGGTGGCATCCCCTCAGAGCAAGCATCTTTAATGGATTGTTTTTCCCCAGCAGGGAGTGGCCAATGATCCAAAAAAAATTTAAACTTTGTTTGCTAATGATACAAAATTGTATTAAAAACGCGAAACCATTAGAAAAGATAACATGGTTTTATTAATTTTTTTTGCACATTTCGCAATGTGTTCATTATTTTCGTACTCATCTGCTGTTATGGGATTTTTTATGGTAATAAATGAACTATAATTTAATTCATCTCGTTGTAATGAACAAAACTCAGTCCCTGTGAAATGAGCGCATAAAACAGGTTTACTCTGAGTATTATATAGCAAGATATTTTTTGTTATTTTTTTTGTTTGCAACATTATTTTTTATGGTCCATAGACAGCAATGCATTTTTTGCGAGCAACGCGCATTAAACATATTTTTATTTTTATCTTTTCTCAAATTCCGCGTTGAAGGATGAGAAGCGGAAAAAAGAAAATA